>NW_028259143.1:13355833-13510000 GCF_977971745.1 Zootermopsis nevadensis
CAGCATCACCAGTTTCGTCCTTTTCTCCTGCCGCATTGTCACTGGCTTCAGGAACACCGTTACCAAGTGCACAAGGTGCACTCGAGTCTTACAAAGACATCCGAATATACATTACTCATCTATATACTTATATATGTATGTGTTATATTAATCAATAAATGTTATTTTGTATCACATAGCAAATAATAAACTCTAAACAGCATTTATGTTTAGCTTCCATTGTTTGTTGCACTTACCTTTAGTATCCCTAGTTTCGTCATTGCATTTGTAATTACTTTGCACACTTCTGTTACTATACCACTGATTGTGTATTTACTTAGGTATTTGAAACAAGTATCTCAGACTTGCATAAGAATAACCTAAAAGTAAATAAATAAAAAAAAACTTTTAAAAATGTATCGATTATTATATAACATATTCTGCTACTGAAATATACTTATTCTTCATACACACCTGTTGGCAAGAAACGTAATATGACCAACAGCCTTTCCTGCGCGCTGATGGCTCTCCTCATTGTCGTATCTTTTTCCCCACTGCAGATCCTATCCATCCATCCCACACGCGACATGTAGAGACATTTTTCGCTCTGTTGGGAGAACCTCACATGCCGACAGTAGCAACATTCTCTCAACGTCTAAACATCCTCCGATACCTCTCTCCGTATTACATGACTTGAGACCGACTGGAAGTCTAGCTCGCCATTAAAAACTCAAGAATACTGTGTTTACTTTCGCACATGGTGTCCTCAGGTGTATATGAGATTAGGTCATTTAGCAGGGAGTTGTCCATGTCATCCAAGCCGGCCACGTTCCCAAGGGAGCCGAGATCTTCTACAGCCACATCCTTTGGCACTGGGTTCAGGAAATCTGGAACAATATTTTTTTGCCGGGTGTGGGGAGGCAATCGCGCCCAAATGAGAGACAGTTTCTGTCGAAGTAATTTCAAACTTCAATAACTCGGCTAAAAAAAACATAGCGCCGCCATCTTAGTCTCGTTTTAAAGAGCAAGGATGACAGTTTGTGCCAGTACCGCTCCGACATTCGTGGCGGAAGGACGTCGCGAACTGCGCACGCGCAAAGTGAACCCACGATTTTCGACTTTCCGGATTCGACACGTGTCCATAAACGGGATCATATCTCAGAGACTAATTATACGATCCGAGTGAACCAAGTTTTGTTTTGAAGAGGAGTGTATATGTTACAACTCATCCTGGCCTCCAAGTGTGTATCTCAAAAACTCAAAAAGATACGAGGCTGTGAATTTGAAAAAGTTTGAAAATTTCCCGATTTTCTTAAAATGTCGCGATATATGAGGGCAAAGTAAAACCAGAATTATAAAAATCGGGCACGAATGCGTAGAACACAAAATTCCAAAGAGAACGACACCGAAAACGCCGGGTCCGGACCCAAAACCAACGCGCAGTACTGCCGCGAATATAGGCAACGTAAGCGCGCTCGGACAACTCAGGCGGCATCTGACGAGCCTGGGACAAGTATGGATGTGTATCAATTAAGAAATAATCATTTATAAAAATGATTATATTTACAATATCCCTAAGTTAAACTATTAATTATTAAATAATATTTTCGTTAAGAAAAAATAATATAAAGAACATTTATGAATTTTTTCTTCATATGTAGTAGAAAGGTATAGTTCGATAGATAAAATTTTGAATTTTTGTTTTGTTTTGTTTATTAGATGAAAGTGTTGTTTTTAAGAGGAGTGTATATATTACAACTCATCCTGGGCTCCAAGTGTGTATCTCAAAAACTCAAAAAGATACGAGGCTGTGAATTTGAAAAAGTTTGAAAATTTCTCGATTTTCTTAAAATGTCGCGATATATGAGGGCAAAGTACAACCAGAATTACAAAAATTGGGCACGACTAGTGAATGATTTGGACAAACCAACCACGCAAGGGAAAACTTGTATAGATTTGACATTTGCAAGAGGTATTCAAATAATTTCAAAGCCATATGTATCCTACTTCTCATACCACTACCCTGTATTCAATAAATGTAAGTTGCAAATGAATTAAACGATTCAAAACAAAAATTTTGTTTAATTTCAATATACTATACACGATTGACGTTTTCAAGAAAATAACTGCGGCAGTGTCCGACACTGCCTATCAATTTTTTTTGGAAACATTTAGTAAGTCCTCATGCCCCTATAAGTAAACACAGAAGATGACCATCGGTAGTTCCTATAGTGTTCTAGAACCATTAAGATCATATGTTAATGGTGACCAAAGAAAACTTTTGAGAAACTTACGAACAATCGCTAGTCCCTACGTAGTACATTTTTGCCCAAATTCGTGTGTGTGTGTACGTACCTATTTCAATTGGAGACGTCGTTTCTGCTTGAGGCGAGATGTCTTGTACCTCAGCATTCTCCTCGGTTCGACTGAGAATCTCTTCCGTTGACTGGACGAGACTGACCCACTCCTCAAAACCCAAGTCTTGGAATGTGTAGCTCGCAATGCCTTCTTCAGGAACAGAGAGCAGGACCTCCCTATGAAGATCTTGATTTTCCTCTTGCTCTATATTAGCTGTGACTTTGTCAGCTTTATCTGCTTTCATGATGTTGGACATGAACTCGTGACGTTCGGTTTCCTATAAATTGGAGAAGTCTTAATTAATGTACAAAACAATTCAATTCACATGAGTGCACAATAAATGCAAATGAACTACCCAACATGCAGGTGCAGGCAGGAATGAAGAAAAATTTAAATATCTTATGTCAACTCCTGTGAGATCGAAATTCTTTTTACTCCAGCAGATATTTAGGTGAACTGCATTGGATTCCCGTTAGAGAGACGCGTTGCTTTTGGCATTATACACAAAATGCAATGGCTGAGTGGTTGGCATTTCTGATACATATTTGAGAGGCCCTCGTTTCAAATGTTAGCCCTCAGACTGGCTATCCACACATTTTTTTGGTGTTGTCCTCAGTCCTTGCAAGAAAATGCCAGGATAGTTCCTTAATTATGGCACTACTGCTTCTGTTCATATACTTCAAAATTAAATATTCATTAACTATCCTCAGCATTTGAAACCGCGAAGTATGTGTTATTGAAAGATCATTAATCAAGCAATAAATAAATCAATCAATAAATAAAAGTATTGCAGTTCATAGTTACTTGGAAAAGTAATATTTTTAATGAATGTTATGAAACATTTATTATTAACAGCTTTGTGTGTATGTGGAATAGTGGTTAGCGCCACTGGACCAAGGTTCGCGGGTTCAATCCCGGCCGAGGTCGATGGATTTTTTAAGGGTGAATAAATCAGTAGCACAACTTCCTTCGGAGGGGAAGTAAGCCGGCGGTCCCATGTCGTAGATTTACGACATGTAAAAGAACCTTGCTAGCATGATACGAGATGTTTCGTAAGCAAAATTCAGCGGCCATTTTCTCACCCAAGTCTCTCCTGATTCACTGCTTCTCTGCTAGATGGCTCTGGCAGTCAAAACAGGAGTAGAAATTGTGCAAAGTCAGTGGGTTGGTCACTCACTACTCTTAAATGCACGCTTTAGACTATGAAACCTCCGAAAGGAGGCCCTATGCTCCACTTAGGAGTTACAGGAACTAATTCATTCATTCATTCATTCATTTATGTGGTATATCTGCTTTCGTAACAATAGAAAAATCTTGAAAAATAAGTTTCGGCCAAAATTAAATGGTTCTTTCTTTGAACTGCCTTGGTGAAAATTACGAACTTCTGTCTGTATGACTTATTAATCTGAAATCATTTTTGTTACTCTAGGTTCTGATAACTCAAAATCGATAAAGTTATTATCAAAATTAAGATATCATTGATATTATTCAAGATATTATTATTTGTTACAATTATATCTTTTTGCATTGTAATTGATAAGTCTGTTCAAAAGTTAATGAGTTCTTAAAAATTATGGACGTTAATATATTTCATACCAGCTGTCTGTTGTAATTTATCCTTATTGATGAAAGAAACCTTCAAAAAACTTTTTTAATCTACCGACAGGCAAAATGAAGAAACGCGTTAAAGGAAAAGATGAATTTTGACAATTTCTTACCAGGGTTGACTGGAAATTTTCATGTTTACTCGTAAGTGTCCAGAAGCGACCAGCTCCACGTGGTGCTCTTGCACCTTTCGAGAAATGTGGGTTGGTTGTTAAATTATGTCGGATACAATTCTTCCATCTGTCATTATTTGGTTTGTAGTACGGGAAATGTTCTCTGTAACAAAATGCATAAAAGAATTCTAACATACACGTTAACACAAATTGTCAGAGGGATTTAAAATATTCAACAAAAACAAATGGCATTTTACTGCTTCTTGGTACAGAACTGATTATCAAGACTTGGGGACAGTCGAAACTTCCTCGGCTTTGTGATAGCTATTTTCACTTAAAAATCTGTAGCATTAACTGAAGAAAAATATGTGATAATAGCTCATTAGTCATTAACCTTTCTGACTTTGTTTTCCTTCGTCATTTATTCCATAATCTCTTTCATTCTTAGCTCAATATTTTTGTGGAAGTGAAGAATGTTCTGCAATCACCAGTCCAGGTGTTCTATCACACTGAACGGTGTTCAGTTGTATTTTATTGCAGGGTGAAACTAACTATCTTGACTTGGTTTCTCGATTGCTTAATGTCTCCGTTTTGACGCGAGTTAAACACTTGTAATGTAATGTAAGGTAAGGTAATGCAATAAAATGTTTTATAGGTAACAAAATTGCCGAGTAAATAGATGTTCCTTAGGTAACCATTATTGTCGATTTGTTGATAAACAGATGAAGTTTCCTAGGTAACCATTGTTGTTCATTTGTTGATAAACAGCTGACGTTTCCTAGGTAACCATTGTTGTTTATTTGTCGATAAACAGATGACGTTTTTTAGGTAACAACAATGCCGAGTAAACACGACTTTCTCTAGGTAACCATTGTTATGTTACCTAGTAAACAGATGACGTTTCCTAGGTAACATAACAATGAAGTTACACTTTTCCCCTTTTTCGTTTTCCTTTTTCGTTTCCATTTTTCGTTTCCCTTTTTCGTAACACTTTTTTGCCGAATGACCCTTCCTCATAGACGTATTTACGTCCAAAAGAAATTTAATTTCCATCAGGCTACTTACGAAATCCATTGGTAGATTTGAGAAACGGTGAGTTTTTCTTTCTCCTGAAGAGCTTTTGTGATCATTTCAACGTATGTGAACGGTGGTCTCTTATCCCCAGGGTAACTATTTTCGTGGTTTCCAACTGACGAAGGAAGCGCCCGATCACACCAGACTGAGGTCTCTGTCGTTTCAATGCACGAAGGTGCCAAACCGACGCCTGGGCATGGGAATTTACAAACACCTTAAACAAAGTAAACGTAATTTTGCACATGAAAATTGTATAGAAACAAATATCCTTACTTACTCCTCAGTTATAATTCTGCTGGTAAGCGGTTTATATCTCTGTACATGAACTTCATATCTTGACAGTTTTTTGATAAATTTTCATGGTTTTATTCAGTTCTTTCTGACAAATTTCGGGTGAATTACTCCACTACTCCTTAATTCTTTGCCCTTTCCTGATCGTATTCATTAACCACTATAATCACTCTACAGTATAGACTATTCTGAGCTACTGACAGCGTCTTTAAATAAATAACAGATAAGTACGAGGTGCGATCGGAAAGTTTCAAGACTGCGCATATAAAAACCCGTAAACTTATCTCAGGTATTAAATTCATCCATCACCCTCGAATTAGTTCCCCTGGGAGTGAACACAACGATCCCAGCGCCGCTGCCAAGCCTGCAAGCATCCCTGGAAATCTTTCTTTGTCAGCCTGTCAAGCACCATCTGCGATTCTGCCTGAATCTCTTATATCGTCTCAAATCTCCTTCCCTTTAGCTGAATTTTCATCTTTGGAAAGAGGAAACCTTAGAAAGGAAGTTGGGGTCGGTTCTTGCAAGATCTTTGAGCTCCTGACAAACGAGAAGTCGATTCTGCTTCTGGTCCTCAGACAGGAGCCTTGGCACAAACTTGGCTGCGATGCGTCGCATGTGGAGTTCTTCCTTTAGAATCAGCTGACAAGTCCCATAGCCTATCCCAACAATGTCGCACAAGTCGTTGATGGTACGACGTCGATCTTCGTGAATGGCCTGCCGAATCTTCGTAACATTTTCGGGTGTTGTGCTCGAAGATGGTCGTCCAGAACGCTCGTCATCATCGACAGAGGTTCGGCCATTTTTAAAATGTGAATGCCACACAAAAGTTTGTGCACGACCCATTGCGGACTCCCCAAATGCTTGCTTTAGCATTTCATAGGTTTCCGTAGCCGTTTTTGCGAGTCTTTGGCAAAATTTGATTTGTTCATGAAAATCCGCCATTCCGAAATCGCAGGAGGGTCGGTGTAATGCACTACCAAAACGCCCGTAACTAAGAAACAAATGCTAATTCGATGATGCCGGCTGGCACACTGATTCACTATGAATGTAGGCCGCACCCCCTAGCGGCAGAAGCTCGTACTACATCCGGTTCGCCCTCTATTGACACAGTCTTGAAACTTTCCGATCGCACCTCGTAAAAACACTAAGGCTCGATGCACACGAGCGAGTTATTTTCGCGAGCTCGCCGCGTCATTTTCTCGCGCGTTTTAGCAGTACATGTGAAGCAATGGAGCAATGCACACTATGGCGGTGACGCCGCGAGTTCGCCGCGAGGACGCGGCGAGCAATTTGCGCTCGCCAACCACTGCTGCTTCGCAGCGAGTTCGCCGATCGCCGCGAAGCAGCAGACTGTGTGAAAGCATTGGGCAGTGCACACGTGCTTCGCAACCCTCGCAACTGCTCAGAGTCACAACCAGCATTTCTAGAGGTATTGCAAGCCTCATCGCAGAATCTTTACTTTTGTTGGATGCATCCAGTTTTGCTGCTTTGACTTTATACTCATACGACAATAATTATGAAATTTACTTTCATCTTCTCTTAAATCTATAAACATTGTCACGAACGCCCCTTTTAACAGCCGTGAACTAACCAACGGGTGTGTCCAATACTTCCTATTCCTTAAAATATATAATAAAATTCAGGTCAATACACAAAACTTTATTTGGATGTTAAAATTTAAAATTTAAATGTTAAAATTTAAAATTTAAAATTTGCGCCATTCATCACTATAAGGATGTTACATTAGAGCACTTTCATTCATTTCACAACATGTTTCGATGTAATACATCATCTTCAGGTGTTGTTTTTTAAAACTATTTTATATTATAATGCATGCCTTTCAATATATTCAATTCAATATATATATATTGAAAGGCATGCATTATAATATAAAATAGTTTTAAAAAACAACACCTGAAGATGATGTATTACATCGAAACATGTTGTGAAATGAATGAAAGTGCTCTAATGTAACATCCTTATAGTGATGAATAGCGCAAATTTAAAATTTAAAATTTTAACATTTAAATTTTAAATTTTAACATCCAAATAAAGTTTTGTGTATTGACCTGAATTTTATTATATATTTTAATCAAAAACACAAACATGACGCATGTAAACCTTAAACTTCCTATTCCGTTTTTTAAGGATGTATTCATAAACGAAATAGGCAAAACTACACGTTTTCTTCTGTACACATCCATTTAGGTTGCCATCCAATCTAGTACGGGTGGGAGTTTTTCGGCGAACTCGCAGCGATGACGCTACGTGTGCACTGTCACGGGTTTCCTCGCTGCGAGCTCGCGCGACATTTTCTCGCTCGTGTGCATCGAGCCTAACCATACTTGTCACCGGTATCAGATCAAGGAAGGTGACTGCACGTAAAGATGCGAGCTTCTGTCATATTGGACACTGACAATGAATCAGACATGCCATTTGACAATCGAAATAACTTTTAAAATACTCGATAGTTAGGCCTATATCTAGATCTTTGTTTACGCGCTTACTTAATTAATGTGTATCTAAATGAAGCTATCTCTCGGCATTATTCACATAACAGAAGACGTGGGGGAACAGAATTGTGGTCTGCTTAAGGGATTCTTCCGGACAGTCATCCGGAAAACTAAAAAAAACTATGAAGAATTTTAATACAAATAGCCAGTATACCAGTCGCGATTCGAACACTGAACCTCCAAAGTACTTAGAAGGAATACCACCCTCTACGCCGTTACATTTGTTCACTTCCAGTCGAAAAAGTGTTTTGTCAGACGAAAGCCTTAGTAATTTACGATAAGAATAAAAATTGACAGTGTAGCCACGGTTCCGGAGAATCTGACGTAAATACGTCTCTGTATTTAAATTATATTTAAGCAATAAATACAAGGAAAGGAAGGTAGCTGAATATAATATAATGTAATGTAAGGAAATGTAAGGAAATGTAATGTCAAAATTATCTAGTCTACGACGCACTTCTTCTACAAGCGATTCACAGCTCAGCTCTTTCCGCAATAACGAAAGCGGATTGTTGACGGCAGTAATGTAACACAACAATGCCGAGTAAAGACATGACGTTTCCTAGGTAACATAACAATGCACGCAAGCTGACCATTGCTGTAGGTCCATATTTACACATTCTTGATATGGATCTTACACATCTTCGTTACGCTTTTTTGCGGAATGTCCCTTCCGTAGAGACGTATTTACGTCAAAATAATTATTTTCTTGCATAAATTCGTTATTCATAATTCCCTGACACATTACAAAATATCGCTAGACTTGAATGGTGCAATGGATGGTAACATAGGACATGCCGATAGAAAGAGGAACTCTCCAAGTTTATTTTACATACCTCATAAATGCTTTATGTGTCCACTCTTTGTGACGCGGCAGAAGTTAAGCCGACAATCCATATCCGCCCACACCCGCTGCAGCATGCCACGGCTGATTTGTGAGATGACAGCGATGATTCGTCTTCACAGCTGAGGCAGATCTCGTGCCAGAGGCGGTACAAAGACCTGGTCCTTAACGTACCCCCATGAGAAGAAATCACATGGCGTCAGGTCAGATGAACGGGGTGGTTAACGAAGCAGCGCATGGTTATTGAGCATTTATGAGGGATGTAAAATAAACTTGGAGAATTTCTCTTTCTATCGGAATGTCCTGTACATTATTAATAACTAATACTGGTTCTGTCTTTGCATAATGGATTTGCATAAATATATATTGACATTATGAGCTGGACCTCACAGGAAGGTGGTAATTATTAGGCTCAGATAAAACCAGGAAATGTAGGAAAATCTCATTTGCACAAAGGAGGCTCTGCGCTATAGAAAAATGTAATATAGAATGCAAAGAACAAAGCGCACTTAATGAATGAATATTTGCAGCACATACCTGAGTATGCACTTTCTGCCCATTTTCCTCCTCTGTTTCTGTGATCGTGCTCGATTTCAGCTGCTTTAGACGATGCACCAGTTTTAAAATTTATAAGCCAGGAAAGATCATTATCACAGTAGTCGGTATCATCTTCATGTTTAAATTCTGTCACTGAATGTTCTGTTAGTGAAATAGATTCAGAAAAGTCTGAATTATAAACTATGTAAATATCGCTATCAGAAATCTGCTTGAAAATAGTGTCGATATTTTGAAGAGTAATTTCAATTCCACCATTTTCATTCCTTGGAGTACAAGACTCGTACATATCAATATCCTCTATTTTCCACTGCAAATCTGTAGTGTTTAAAGGAACAGTTTGTTCATTTGGAGCCACTGCTTCGATTGCGGTTGGAAGGCTGCAGTTTTCTGTGCCAAAATAATCTTCATTATTTGACCTCTTCACACACGGATTATCAGTCGAACACAATTCTTCAGGTAATTTCCTTTTCGTTCTTGTGACAGCCTGTTGATCTACTTCAGTACTGAAGCTAGACATACCTAGCGACGTTTCGCTGTTCATTATTTTCTTCAGTTTCACTTTTGTCCACACAATTTCGTAAACATTTTCCGCACATCTGAACTAACTCAACAACAATATCAACAAAGTCTACGTTGTTATTCCACCAAACAATGTGAAATTGTAAATAAACGTCTGACGTGTACAGTGTGTCCGTAAAATAATGGTGGGGTAACAAACAGTCATAGTTTTGGAATAAAGCACGAAAAATAAAACGTCAAAATAAAGAGAAACTCTTGAAGAATCGTACCTGTTCAGTAGATTTCGATATGCGCTCCTTTAGTTGCCCTGCAGACATCAAGACGATATTCAAGCTCTTGCCATACACGACCGAGAACATCCGGTGTGACAGATGAAACAGCTTCAGTGACCCGTTCTTTCAAATGGTCCAGATTTGTTATTTGGACAGAGAACACTTGTTTCACATAACCCCACAAATAAAAATCCATATGGGTAAGATCTGGAGAGCGTGGAGGCCAGGCTATCCACCCTCCTCGTCCGACCCATCTAACAGGAGAATGAAATTCTCCGGTATTTGGGGCACTGCAATTCAGGTGTTACATAAAATTTATCCACAGGACAAAATTAATCGGTTCGAATTTGCTACAGACATTCTTGAGAGGTTAGATCATGATGGGGAATTTTTAGACAAGTTTATGTTCAGTGATGAGGCTACGTTTCATGTTTCGGGACGAGTCCATCGGCATAATGTTAGAATATGGGGTAATGAACCTCCACATGTCATTATGGAACATCAACGTGATAGCCCAAAAGTTAATGTGTGGTGCACAATTGGACGAGTCAGAGTTATTAGCCCATTCTTTTTGACGTAAATACGTCTATAAGGAAGGGTCATTCGGCAAAAAAGTGTAACGAAAAAGTGTAACCTGGTTACCTAGGAAACGTCGTGTTTACTCGGCATTGTTGTTACCTAGGAAACGTCAATTATTTACTCGGCATTGTTGTTACCTAGGAAACGTCAATTATTTACTCGGCATTATTGTTACCTAGGAAACGTCGTGTTTACTCGGCATTGTTGTTACCTAGGAAACGTCGTGTTTACTCGGCATTGTTGTTACCTAGGAAACGTCATCTGTTTACTCAGCATTGTTGTTACATAGGAAACGTTACATTACATTACCTTACCTTACCTTACCTTACATTACCTTACCTTACCTTACCTTACCTTACCTTACCTTACATTACATTTCATTACATTACATTACTTTACATTACATTCAGCTACCACAGACCCATCTTAAGCGTAACTAATTCAAGTTAAATAAGCAAAGTCTTAATCAAACTTTACGCAATTGTAAAGCGGGTATAAAGGAAATATTTAGAATAAAGCCAATATATAAACTTCCTTTCCGTATAGACGTATTTACGTCTAATTCTCCGGAATCGTGGTTCCACTATTACTTTTTTTGCTGAACAAACTGTGACGAGAAATAACTTCCTGGATATGTTAGAAGGGTATGCAGTGCCCCAAATACCGGAGAATTTCATTCTCCAGTTAGATGGAGTTCTTCCACATTTTGCCGCATTCGTGCGGGATTACCTGAACCAAACATTTCCTCAGCAATGGGTCGGACGAGGAGGGTCGATAGCCTGGCCTCCACGCTCTCCAGATCTTACCTCTATGGATTTTTATTTGTGTTCTCTGTCCAAATAACAAATCTGGACCATTTGAAAGAACGAATCACTGAAGCTGTTTTATCTATCACACCGGATGTTCTCGGTCGTGTATGGCAAGAGCTTGAATATCGTCTTGATGTCTGCAGGGCAACTAAAGGAGCGCATATCGAAATCTACTGAACAGGTACGATTCTTCAAGAGTTTCTCTTTATTTTGACGTTTTATTTTTCGTGCTTTATTCCAAAACTATGACTGTTTGTTACCCCACCATTATTTTACGGACGCTCAACAACAACAATGCCAACAAAGTCTACATTGTTATTGCGCCAAACAATGTGAAATAAGCCGAGTCCTCTTGTGGCGAGATGAGGAATTAGTTTGGTTAGCTTCATGGCAGTCACATGTGTTAGACAGGAGCCCATATTAATTTTAAGATCTGTACAAATTAAATTCAAAAACAAAAGCAAAAATACGTAAGTCCTTTGTTTTCTTGTACCTATAGAAATGTAGTTTAGCCTTGAATAATGATTTGATTCTGTGCAATCACATTCTGCTTAGTTACTTTTTGGTCGCCATATTGTCATCTTTGCATTATTAATCGCATGTCACAGAAACATTGTATGGTAATGTTAGGAATGAAGTACGGAAATTGGGAGAATGATTTGCTTGTACTGTGACCTTGCATATTCGATGTGTAACGTTTGTTTACACTGAGCATTTGTAATAGCGGTTTAATTTTTAATTCACAACTTAATTAATGAAATGTGAGTATGGACGTAGACACAGCCGCACTTTAATCACCTCGGGTTCAAAGCAATGTCAAGGTTATGAGGCCTCCAACATACGCAAAGGAAGCTTAAAAAAATAAAGCTGAATGTAGTGTGCGGATGTGTTATGTCCTAATGATAACAGTGAATGTATACGGTTTTCTGTAGTTTCACATATCAGAGACTACCTAGAATATGTTTACTACAACATTATCAAATACAGGAAACCAAATGCCAGTAAAATTCTGTGTATGTCCTAAAAGAGATTAAAGAGTAACTCAGTCACTGCAGGGCAGTGGCTACACTATAGACTGGACAACCATGGTTCAATTCTTGGCAGCTGGAGTACACATTTCCCTCCTCGCCACTGCGGCCAGACCAGTAATGTATCCCACCCAGCCTCTCATCCATTGCTCACGCTCTGGATCTACTGCAAAGGTTAAGAATATGTGAAGCCATGAGTCTTCATGGCGTGATGCTTATTAAGCACCAGAGACAACTTTACCTTTCATAGGATTTGTCACAGTGAGCGTGGTCACCTTACAGAAAACTGCCCTGTGTTCCATACAATAAATTTGCAAAAAAATGTTGTATTTCCCCTTAGTTAATGTGATTCTACGGCTCGTGAACGAGAAACCTGGCCTGCTCCTACCCTGGCGTGATTATTCGTCAAGTCAAATAAGAGAACACAGGAAGGTCAGGACTCAGAAAAAATTGTCCTGAGTTCGATTGTCGGCAAGGGCGCTTCCTTTAACCGTGAAATTAAGAGAGATAGAACAACGGCGCGAGGATCAAAGTGTTTTGCTTCGAAGAGAAGATTACAGAGGCAATGGCCTCGACACTGAATTGGAGTCCTGACGAGGATGGTTTCTGTCGACAGGAACGTAACCGCGATAAAAGATCGACGGAGCAAATTACAGGATCTAAGGTCACAGACTCGACACCTATCCTGGGTTCGAGTCCCTCTTAAGATGTTGAAGCAAACATCTTTTAACTTGTTCAGTGCCAAAATGTTTCCTGAACTACAAAAAGATCAACACATTTGTCCAGTATAAAACTTCTCTAGAATACTTCATTTGAGATAAAAGGACTACGATGGACAGACTATTAGGAATTGTATATACAAATCAGACTTACCCTGTGCGCTTTAGAGGACGAGCGTGACTGCTACATATTATTGACTAAAACCGTAAAGTAGGAAAATGAATGTATGATCTTGAGCCTTCACGGCGACTACGTACAATAAAATCTTCTCGGGCTATCAGCCGTGTCAAGTGTTTAAAACATGAGGAGACCAACGTTTCGAGGTCCATCTCTGTCCTCGTCTTCAGGGTACTGAAGTGGTTGGGCCAACCAACCAAAAAGCTAACTAAGGGCGGAGGCCTGCGCTAGCGCAAGCATCGTCCCTTCCTAGATGAAACAATTCCTGTGCACAAGGCGCATTCCTGGAAATGGTAAACGGTCTTAATATAAAAAACGGAAATTTTGCTGACGCTAACAGGGTTACGTCGTGGCGGGAGCCTCGACCATTCAAACTGGGATCTGTTGCTGCTGATGGGAGATTATCCCGTCAGGCAAGTTGTCCGAAAGAATTTGGTTGGTTGGATCTCTTGGGTTTGAACCCAGAGAGGGAGGGGCCGTTTCGGCTGAAGGCCTCCGCGGCATGGGGGGAAGATCACTTCAGCTGATGGCCACCATGATCCGGGGGGGGGGAGGGTGGCGGGCCGTGCCCCTATTAAATTATACCCTGAAGTGGTTGGGGCTCTCCGCCGTATCTTATATATACCTGCTCCAGCCCCGTGTGACTGGTGGATGACCACCACTTCAGTACCCTGAGGACGAGGACAGAGATGGACCTCGAAACCCTCCTGGCAGCTTCCCTCAGGTCGGTTTGTAATTCATCTATCTTATTTATTCCTAAAACAGTTCTGCCGTCTCGAAAACGATAGATCTAACTTCATTTGTAGCTTCCAGAAGCACAACCGATCAGGTCACCTACTTCCGACTGCTAAACTCTTACTGGTGGACCTTGTTCCGGGAGACCCATTCACTGGGGCCATTTCTGTTGCCCGTGCAAGCCGTCACTTGACGTGTGAATGCTGTTTGTTATCCTAGGCTTGAACACGACAGAACTGCATTTCCTTCCACTTCACAAATTTAGGCCATCAGTTTCTGCAACAACGGCAGCTAATGTGGCTGCGCCTACAGAGGACAGCCCTGAAGGTTGGTGCTTGTTATTTGCCTGTTTCAATTTCCATTCTTGTTCTTCGATAAGCTTAACTTTATGGCTGGCCAATCGTAATTCGTCGTTGTGGGCGAGTATGTTCTTGAGGAGCGCTTCTAGCTGTAACTCGTCTAAAGTAATTTTGTTTCTACGCTTTTCACAGCAGTCGAAGGGTAAGTGTAGCTGTGGAATGATGTCCCACTGCGTACGATTTACACAGTGAGATGTAATTGATCTCATCATCATCATTTTATCGCTGTAACCAGTGCAATCAATGAGGAATGTTAATATTCTGCTACCCTTGGTCAGGACACAATACTGTCATCAGGTTCAACGAGCGTGCAGCGTAAATTCAAGAATTTCCTTTGAGGGGTGTCCCTAGTGTTTCCTTTAGTTCTGCGATCCTTTGAGTGCTGGTTTTGACGACCAACCGGATTGCTTGTAGCATTGACATTTCACATTCATTGGCCGAAAGGCTCACTGTAACCGCTCATCAATCCCTGTACTGGTGTATGCTACAGTGTAAGAAACCCAACTTTTAATTGCAAGGTCATAAGGTTTTGTATTGTCCTGCTTTTCTTTTGTTAGTTTACGATTTCTTTGTATTCCTTTATATTCTGGAATATTGTAAGCTTGCGATCCGAAATGGACAGCCGATTCTGAGTGGTATAGCGGTACCTGAAGTACGTGGGAACGCAGAGGATTGCATTGCATTAAAAGTTACAGTATTAAGAAAGGAGGTGATTGAGAAGTCAGTGTGTGTGAAGGGGGACCGAGCTGTGAGCTGCGGAGAGTGGCACGACTGTGCGGTGGTAGCGGTGCATTTGAGAGAATTGTAAAATTTAACTAAGTGCAAAAACATGGAGAATTGGACTGCGTGACGTGGGATCAGCATATGTAGATCAACGATCACAAAGATCATAAATAAATAGCGTGTTCCATCCAAAATCCCACTCAAACCATGGTATGTTTTCCTGTGTTGTGCTCTCCTGTGTACAGATAGACGCCTTGCGACGGGCCGATCCCTCGTCCAAGGAGTCCTACGAAATGTCTATAGATCAAGCCAACGAAAAGTTGCGACCCGCAGTGCTGAGGCACTTGAAGGACAGGTCGTTCCCAGTATTCCAGTCTTCTATTTATCTTCTACTATAAAAATTTGTGATTAGTCGTTGTCATCAAAAAATGACGTCATCAACAATGTCAACTTATGTTTGTTTATACTCGGCATTGTTGTGGAACACAACAATGCCGAGTACAACACAACAATGCCGAAAAAACTAATAACGCTTAGTACCAAGCCAGTCGCATTATCACTGCTCTACAAGCAGCACGTCGCATTCTTGAATATTGATTGACAGTTGGCATAAAACATCAGGAAAGTGAAAGAAGACGTTATCAACTATATGAAGTATTAACTCTAACAACTCCAAGAAGGTAAACTGATACTCATTAGATATGTTATGATTAAGAAAGTATTATGAAAACTGACTTTATGATTACGAAAGTATTATGAAAACTGACTTTTGATCGATATTAAGACGAAGATTTGCTAGGGTGGGGTTGGACGTAAAAAGTTGACTGAACAAGAACTGTTGGCCTCTAAACAGCGACGTAAAGAACTACTACATCAGACCTATTTCAGAAATAAAGAAAAGCGAAAGAAGACTTACATTGATAAACGAGACCATATTAAGAACACATGTAGAAAACTTATTCAACAAAAACAGAAGAGCAAAAAACAAACAAAGATTTGCAAGAGTAGGGTTATATGCAGAAAGGTGACTGATCAAAAATTGTTGGCCTCTTATCAGCGAGGTAAAGAACTAAAACATCAGACCTATTTAACAAATAAAGAAAAGCGAAGGGAGACTTACATTGATAAACGAAAAAGAACGTATTCAACAAGAACAGAAGAACGACGTAAAGAACTAAAACATAATACCTACTTAACAAATAAAAAAAGCGAAGGGGGAAATACTTGCAAGGTTAAGGTTGGGGTTGGACGTAGATAGTTGACTAACCAAGAACAGTTGGCCTCTGAAGAGCGACGTAAAGAACTAAAACATAAGACCTACTTAACAAATAAAGAAAAGCGAAGGGGGAATTACTTGCAAGGTTAAGGTTGGGGTTGGACGTAGATAGTTGACTAACCAAGAACAGTTGGCCTCTGAAGAGCGACGTAAAGAACTAAAACATAAGACCTACTTAACAAATAAAGAAAAGCGAAGGGGGAATTACTTGCAAGGTTAAGGTTGGGGTTGGACGTAGATAGTTGACTAACCAAGAACAGTTGGCCTCTGAACAGCGACGTAAAGAACTAATACATAAGACCTATTTAACAAATAAAGAAAGACGAAGGGAGAGTTACATTGATAAATATAGAAAAACGTATAAAACAAGAACAGAAGAGAAAAGGAAAAAACAGACGAAGATTAGCAATGGAGTTGCTGGACGTAGAAAGTTGACTGATCAAGAACAGATGGCCTCTGAACAGCGACGTAAAGAACTAAAACATAAGACCTACTTAACAAGTAAAGAAAAGCGAAGGGGGAATTACTTGCAAGCTTAAGGTTGGGGTTGGACGTAGATAGTTGACTAACCAAGAACAGTTGACCTCTGAAAAGCGACGTAAAGAACTAATCCATCAGACCTATTTAACAAATAAAGAAAGACGAAGGGAGAGTTACATTGATAAATATAGAAAAACGTATAAAACAAGAACAGAAGAGAAAAGGAAAAAACAGACGAAGATTAGCAATGGAGTTGCTGGACGTAGAAAGTTGACTGATCAAGAACAGATGGCCTCTGAACAGCGACGTAAAGAACTAAAACATCAGAACTATTCAACTGAAAACAGAAGAGAAAAAAAAGATTTGCAAGGGTGAGGCTGGACGTACATAGTTGACTAATCAAGAACTGTTGGCCTCTGATCAGCGACGTAAAGAACTAATCCATCAGAGCTATTTAACAAATAAAGAAAGACGAAGGGAGAGTTACATTGATAAATATAGAAAAACGTATACAACAAGAACAGAAGAGAAAAAGAAAGAAAAAGAAAAAACAGACGAAGATTAGCAATGGAGTTGCTGGACGTAGAATGTTGACTGATCAAGAACAGATGGCCTCTGAACAGCGACGTAAAGAAGTAAAACATCAGAACAAGGGTGGGGTTGGACGTAGAAAGTTGACTAACCAAGAACTGTTGGCCTCTGATCAGCGACGTAAAGAAGTAAAATATCAGATTACAGGAAGCGCTCCGAAAGGATTAGTAGTCGTTGTCGTCAAAAAATGACGTCATCAACAATATCACCTTATATTTGTTTATACACGGGGGTTAGTTTAGCGTCTTACCCAAGATTTTAAAACACAAAAAACCCACTTCGGGGGGTTGTTCAAGTGTTTAAACCCCCCATTCGGGGTGGTTAGTTTAGTTTCTTACTCAGGGGTTAAAACACTTGAATGAGACACTAAACTAACTCCCCTTCGGGACTAACCAAGGTTGGTTGCGTTTTACAAACTTGACACACACACCCCTAGGAGCTCCGAAAGGAGCGCCCTGCTCTAGTCTTACTATAAAAATTTGTGATTAGTCGTTGTCATCAATAAATTACGTCATCAACAATGTCAACTTATGTTTTTTTATACTCGGCATTGTTGTGGAACACAACAATGCCGAGTACAACACAACAATGCCGAGAAAACAAATAACGCTTAGTACCAAGCCAGTCGCATTATCACTGCTCTACAAGCAGCACGTCGCATTCTTGAATATTGACTGACAGTTGGCCTAAAACATCAGGAAAGTGAAAGAAGACGTTATCAACTATATGAAGTATTAACTCTAACAACTCCAAGAAGGTAAACTGATACTCATTCGATATATTACGATTAAGAAAGTATTATGAAAACTGACTTTATGATTACGAAAGTATTATGAAAACTGACTTTTGATCGATATTAAGACGAAGATTTGCTAGGGTGGGGCTGGACGTAATAAGTTGACTGAACAAGAACTGTTGGCCTCTAAACAGCGACTTAAAGGACTACAACATCAGACCTATTTCAGAAATAAAGAAAAGCGAAAGAAGACTTAATTGATAAACGAGACCATATTAAGAACACATGTAGAAAACTTATTCAACAAAAACAGAAGAGCAAAAAACAAACAAACGAAGATTTGCAAGAGTGGGGTTGGACGTTGAAAGTTGAATGATCAAGAACAGTTGGCCCCTGATCAGCGACGTAAAGAACTAAAACTTCAGACCTATTTAACAAATAAAGAAAAGCGAAGGGAGACTTACATTGATAAACGAAGAAGAACGTATTCAACAAGAACAGAAGAGCAGAAGAAAACAAACGAAAACTTGCAAGGTTTGGTTTGGAAGTAGATAGTTGACTAACCAAGAACAGTTGGCCTCTGAACAGCGACGTAAGGAACAAAAACATCAGACCTATTTAACGAATAAAGAAAAGCGAAGGTAGACTTACATTGATAAACGCAGAAAATCTTATTCAACAAGAACAGAAGAGCAAAAAACAAACAAACGAAGATTTGCAAGAGTGGGGTTGGACGTAGAAAGTTGACTGATCAAGAACAGTTGGCCTCTGAACAGCGACGTAAAGAACTAAAACATCACACCTACTTAACAAATAAAGAAAAGCGAAGGGGGAATTACTTGCAAGGTTAAGGTTGGGATTGGACGTAGATAGTTGACTAACCAAGAACAGTTGGCCTCTGAACAGCGACGTAAAGAACTAAAACATCAGACATATTTAACAAATAAAGAAAAGCGAAGGGAGATTTACATTGATAAACGTAGAAAAACTTATTTAACAAGAACATAAGAGCAGAAGAAAACAAACGAAGACTTGCAAGGGTGGGTTTGGAAGTAGATAGTTGACTAACCAAGAACAGTTGGCCTCTGATCAGCGACGTAAAGAAGTAAAATATCAGATTACAAGAAGCGCTCCGAAAGGATTAGTCGTCGTTTTCGTCAAAAATGACGTCATCAACACTATCACCTTATATTTGTTTATACACGGAATTGTTGTGGAACAACAATGCCGTGTACACAACAATGCACAGTAAAGAATTACGCTTAGTACCAAGCCAGTCGCATTATCACTGCTCTATATCGTCTCCGAACAGCGGCATTAGACTATTTAAGAAATGAAGAAAAGTGAAAGAAGACGTTACCAACACCAAAAAGGTAATCTGATAATAATAATAATATTCATCCAAGTCATACTGTTCTTTAAGGGTTAAAACACTTGAATAAGACACTAAATTAACACCCCGAAGAGGGTTAGTTTAGTGTCTTACTCAAGATTTTAAAACGCAACCAACCCCCAAATGGGGAGTTAGTCAAGTGTTTTAAACCCCCATTCGTGAGTGAGGGTTAATTTAGTTTCTTACTCAAGGGTTGAAACACTTGAATGAGACACTAAACTAACCCTTCTGAAGTGGGTTAGTTTAGTGTATTACTCAAGAATTTAAAGTGTTTAAACCCCCCCATTTGGGGGTTAGTTTAGTTTCTTACTCAGGGTTTAAAACACTTGAATGAGCCACTAAACTAACCTCCCGAAGGGGAGTTAGTTTAGCGGGTTACTTAAGATTTTAAAACACAACTAACCCCCACGAAGGGGGTTTGTCAAGTGTTTTAACCACCAATTCGGGTGGGTTAGTTTAGTTTCTTACTCAAGGGCTAATACACTTATATTTTACACTAAACTACCCCCCCGAAGGGGAGGTTAGTTTAGTGTCTTACTAAAGATTTTAAAACGCAACTAACCCCCCGAAGGGGGGTTGTCAAGTGTATTAACCCCCCATTCTGGTGGGTTAGTTTAGTTTCTTACTCAAGGGCTAAAACAATTGAATGAGACATTAAACTCCCCCCGAAGGGGAGGGTAGTTTAGTGTCTTACTAAAGATTTTAAAACGCAACTAACCCCTCCGATTGGGGATTGTCAAGTGTTTTAACCCCCATTCGGGTGGGTTAGTTTAGTTTCTTACTCAAGAATTTAAAACGCAACCAACCCCTCCGATGGGGGGTTGTCAAGTAATTTAACCACCATTCGAGGGGTTGTTTAGTTTCTTACTCAAGGGTTAAAACAATTGAATGACACACTGAACTAACCCTTCCGAAGTGGTTTATTTTAGTGTCTTACTCAAGATTTTAAAACGCAACGCAATGTTTAAACCCCCCCATTCGGGGGTTTAGTTTAGTTTCTTACTCAGGAGTTAAAACACTTTAATAAGTCACTAAACTAACCTCCCGAAGGGAAGTTAGTTTAGCGTATTACCTAAGATTTCAAAACTCAACCAACCCCCCCTAGGAGGGTTGGTCAATTGTTTTAACCCTCTATTCGGGGCGGTTAGTTTAGTTTCTTACACAAGGTTGATGGCGTTTTAAAAACTTGACCAAAGGAGCGCCCTGCTCTAGTATTATAAAAATTTGTGATTTCGTCGTCGTCAATAAATTACGTCATCAACAACGTCATCAACAACTCGGCATTGTTGTGTTCCACAACAATGCCGAGTACAACACAACAATGTCGAGTTTAGTGTCTTACTCAAGATTTTAAACCGCAACCAACCCCCCCGAAAGGGGGTTGGTCAAGTGTTTTAACCCTCCATTCGGGGGGTTTAGTTTAGTCTTACACAAGATTTTAAAACGTAACCAACCCCCCCGAAGGGGTTGGTTGCTTTTTAAAAACTTGACCAACCCCTCCGAGGAGCTCCGAGAGGAGCGTTCTGTCCTAGTTATACAAAAGAAGGAGGCGTGATTAGATAGTATTTGGTACGCCTTACTTGATCCAAATTTGATTTATTTCTTTAATTTTGGCATTGTTTAATGTATTAAATTTGAAGAGAGAGGCGACACTCAGCCGTTTCTTCCAGACTTTCCGTCTAGGGGCGACGTGACTTATACAGTAAAACCCCTCTAGTTGGACACCCCTATATTCTGGAACTTGGTCACCCCTTTTGTTGTAAGTTTGACAGGTGCATGCATGCACTTAGCTTCACTGCTTTTATGGGAAACGTTTACAGTTGGTATTTTGTTGTTTTAAATTTCTGACGGATGAATGCCTTCTACCTGTGGATTAGCTTATGGTTGAGGGTGTGAGACTTTGAGCACATCAATGGAATGCAGTGAAAGTGTACAGTTATTCTTTTGTTGTAGGTATTGCTGGTACAGTTTTAACTTTGTCAGTACTGAGCTTGCAACTGAGTTAAACAGAAATTGGAACGGTGTGCTTTCGCTCAAAATCAACCAGGAATGGTTGAAACTTTATTCTGATTGCGGCGAAAATTGGAAAGAGGATAGCAAATTCCAAGATAAAAGCAAAAAAGCAGTGTCTTGCGACGGACTTTTTTACAAGAAATAAGTGACATCATATGTTGAGCTAATGCCGTAAGTACAATTAAAAAAATACGTTCTGAACATTTAAAATTTCATGGAGGCTGGGGTGTAATGTGCAACCATGAGAGTGGGTTTCAAAAGATTATTATTATTGTCATTAATTCTTAATTCGATCAAGCCTACAGTAGTTAGATTATGTAAGTAAATCGATTGATTACATTTTCGGTAAACGTAAAGTATCGGTGCCCTTCCATTTGAGCTTATCCATGCAAGTTTATTTTAGTGAAAACAATTTTTTTTAAAAATTTAATATACCCTTTTGACTTTTCTTATCAATAATATCCTTTTTTTGGGAAGGGCTCCATAATACTTTACAGTTACCACATTGTCATTACACCACAATTTGAAAGGATGATTTTTCTCTTTCCCTCTATCCTGGACACCTCTGTAAGTTGGACACATTATCGTGGAACCGCAAGTGTCCAAGTTAGAGAGGTTTTATTGTACAAAGCTTTCGCACTCGTAAAAGTTAAACCCTTCCAGATGTGGAATGAGGGTTGCCTAGAAATGTCGCTGTGAGGTGACTGGGACCAATGAAATTCGAATATGGCTTTTCGGCGCCTTTCCGACGTCAGGGGTTTGCCTTTTGGGGGACGAATCGGATCGCCGTATTCAATTCAAAATTCTGAACAACTACCGGCTGCGGGGGTATTTATGGCCTCGCTTGTGATGTTGGACTATTCCCATTTCCAGCAATGCGTTTCGTACGCAGGAATGGTGTTATCTAGCAAGGGACGATATCTTGCGCTTGCGCAGGACTCCGCCCTTAGTTAGCTTTTTGGTTGGTTGGTTGGACTTGTTAAGTTTTGGTTCTTCAAATCGCGCACACACGTTCTGCTTGTACCTTTAAATTTCAGTACAAAGACAAGCAGCCGAATCATCGCGCTGCCTCGCAATAAGTGTAATTGGTTGTACATCAGTGTGTCTCAAGACTCAATAAAAGTGGACATCTCGAAGATAAAGTCAGTGTCGTCTTCAGTTGCTCAAGCCCAGAGATTTGGCTTCCTTCGCGCAAATGCCGCTCCAACCATCGGCTTCCCCGTACATTCCCTGAGACTCGGAGGCCCTCGCTCACCGACAAACCCCGCACCAGATATTCTTTTACGTCTTATGTCTCAAGTTGTAACCGCACGCGAACAGGGCTCGCTACTGGGTTTGAACCCGCGGCTACTTCAGTTGAGCGACGTGTGCGGAAGTGGCGCGTACAACGTGGGACCCGAAGAAGCGGTGGAGCTGTGAACAAGTCGCTACAACTTTCGCAGCTACAGACGTTAGAACCGAGGACTATAATCTTCGACGACTTACCTATTCAGGTTAGTAAGAAACAACATGGCTTCTAGGGTGCTACGAAGTGAGAGGGCGTGCGGCGAAACCGAAGACGAACAATTAGTGGGGAATCCAGTAGCCGAGGTTGAGGAAGTATTAGTATGTAATACAACAGGGGAGAAAACGTAAGATCTGTAGGTTCAGTTGATGTGAATAGCAAGAAGGGGGGGGGGGGCAGATCAAAATGTGTAGACAAATCTAATAAACGTTATATGGCAGACTGTGCAGTAGACAGAGAAAACAGAAAACAGGACAAAGATGAAAGTGAAAGGATCAGGAAGGAAACTTTAGGGACATTGCAGGATAGTATTATCTGTTATCTGAAAAATTGAAGACCGAGATTAGTAAACTAAATGAAAGTATTAATAAGAGAATAGCAGATGCAAATAATAAATTAAAGCGAGCTGTAATCTCTCTGAAAAAGGACACTCAGCAACAAATTAACAGTATGAATGATAAAGTGGACCAAGTGAATGAAAGTATGAATGAAGAATTAAGAACGCCAGTGTCCGAAGCCAAGGCGAACCACGAAAGGTAGGAAAGGAACTCAGGGCCGAATATGAGGAATATTCATAAGCAAATTTCGAGTCTTAAGGGGGGAGTGACGGAGGAAAAAATAAACCTGTTTCGGGAGCAAGTGAAGGCTGCTAGCAGGGACAGCGTAAAGACATTAGGAGAATCTTCGAGCAGGTTAGACAAAATTCAGGAACTGGTAACTGCAGTGTGTCTCTTCTTCCTCTACTTCTTCTTGCAACATTCCTAACTTCTGTACTCGGCGAGCATAGAGCGAAGAATGTGGAACAAAAGAACGACTGTTTAGTCGTACGTGTACGCATGCTCATGGACTGAACTGTCGTGTCGTTATGGGTCGTATGCTTCAGCCGACAACGACAGAACCGTCAGCCGACGGTTAAGTCTTACGTGTGCGCTGGCCCTTGCTTGACAGGAATTCGTTTGAGGATTTCGAAGAGACGAGACGACGCTTTCTATTGAGAATATAGGCGCGCAAAAGTAATGCAAGTCCCCCTCAGAAGTGACTGTAATTGCTAGTACAGTCAGTGCTAAACCTATTGGAGACCACTTAGGTAGCCAGCATCCCCCGGCCGACAGGGCAGAAAGGAAAGTGATAGAATGAGATTAGAAAACGAAAGAAAAACTGAGGAAATTAGGAAACGGGAAGAAGGAGGAAAGGGAAGAACTCGAAAGAGAAGAAAGCAGGAAAGGAAGGAGAATAGAGAAAGACCAGATAAATTGCAAAATGACATTGCACAAATTCCAGAGCAGTTGTCGAAACAGTTCAGGTCCCAAATAGCGAGCAGGTTTTTACAAAAATGAAAGATGAAACCAGAAAGTTTAAGGAGTCTGTGGCTGCCCTGCGGCACATGTCGGAGGCAGAAAGTACGTAATACTAGGACATGGTGGTTAGAGCAGTAGCTCAGTTCAGAGATCGTCTTCTACGCCTGTAGTTAATTTTGAAACCCGACAAGAGAGCGAGAGGATAACGAATGAATGTGATAGTAGGTTGAGCAACCTTTGTAGCGGTAGCGACCATGTGTCAGTTGTGTCAGTCACTATTGGCAACGCTGACGGTGAGGCGCACAGACCGCGTGAACTTGACGAGCTAACCCATCATCAATGCCCCAGCCACGTTTTGGCGACATTGTGTTGCCAAAATTATTCGATTGTCACAAACAAAACGTAGTGCAATTCTTGGTGGAGATGGATGATTACTATCGTTTAAATTCCGTCCCAGAATCATTGAAGTTACAAGTCGCGGTAAAGGCGATAGTGGTTGACCGCAGTGTACGAGGTCTCGACAGACTCTGACCACACTTTCGACCCCGGCGGAGGGCAGAGGCCGGACAATGATCAAAACAACGGCCGAAATCATTCGGAAACGACCGCAGGATGATGTAGAGGGCCAAACATTATCCGGTTATGAGGGTAGGCACCCACGTTCAACACTGAGTCTGAGGCTAAGAGATGAAAAATTGGGAGTGCCTGACGTGAATCGTGCAAGTGAAAATTTTAATTTGGAGTTTGGAGGAGACGCAGATAACATCACTGTATAATACATCAATAAGGGAAATCTTCAAGGTTGTCCTCACGTAAAGATAAAGATAGGAAGTAGAGAAAAAGTTGTTCTGATTGACAGCAGAACAGAAGTAGGCGTGATGTCTGAGAGAGAGAGAGAGAGAGAGAGGCTTAAAGTTCCTGTTTATTCTTAGCAAATTGTGTGTTGTCATCGGCATGGCAATCAAGGTCAAGAGCAAGCTTGGCTTGAATTCGGATTAGGGCGTGACCTATTTGAGCTGGACTTCATGACAGCGCCACAGTTGACGACAGAAGCAATATCGGGAGCAAATTTTTAGGTTGAGTACCAGGTGATAATGGATTTTGCTAATAGAAGTTTTTCAATGAAGAAAGAGGGTATTGTAACTAGACACAAATTCTTTGTCAATACGATGGCAGGGGGAGGGCGGTATCGAACCCGAACAACTTAGCAGATTTTCCTCAGTCGCTGCAAACATTAGATCAAGACCGATCTCAACCTGGCGTGAGTGTTAAAGGCCCTGACGTTCGGGATTCTGATATTCCCGAGAGCCGAGGCGACCAGAGGCGACGTAGTAGTGAAGTTTGTCATGAATCGTATGATGAGCAGGTGGAGGTACAGTCCACAGACCAGAAGAAAAGCCCTACTAGGAATGCGATATACGCGCATGCGCAAGATTTCGCGGTGAGTGACGACGACCCATCCTAAAAGCATTCGTTCCACAACCACTGAACGAACAACAGACAACAGGCTTTCATGTGTTCTGATGTGTATAGCTTTAGGGTGGCCACACACGCTCCGGCTTGCCGGAAGGCCTGCCTTCCAAGTTAAAGTCGGAAGGTAAGCCTCAAACCTCTGAGAGTCCACCACACACGTACAGACTTTGTGTCAGGTTTGTGCTCAGTCTTTTTATTCTTCAGTCGGTGCTACAAAATGTTCAGTGAAGACGATGCCATTTTTAATCGGTCTTGCTGTTACTTTGATGTTGAAAAATAAAAGAAAGTTGAAACGTTCTAAGTGGGTCAGAAGTTGGTTAGATGGATCAAAACATTCTCACGTAAATTTGTTGAATGAAACTCGATTAGAGCCGACGGACTGGCGTAACTACCTGCGAATGGATGAGGACACATTTGGAACTGTTAAACTTAGGATTTGAAGTTCTCGGTGGCTGGTTGAGATGACTAAATGCTACAAGCCTTGCCTTTACCCTCGTCTCTGCCCACACACGTTGCGACTTGTAAACATTCAGTAAGTCTCGAGGCAAAAAGTCAAGCGACTGCAGATTTATCGGGGGCTCAGTTTCCGGCGAAATTCAACACACACACGCTCCGGTTTGCCTTCAGAGACGTAAGCCTTCCGGTAAGCCGTAGAGTGTGTGGCCACCCTTAAGATTGCCTCACACTGGCACAGTGATTTAATCTATAATATTATGACAACCCGCACAGAAGACATTACAGGTGGACTCACTACACGCTACTCTTAACTGCTCGATGTTTTCAGTTTGTGTGTAGTAGTGTAAAACTCTGGCGTGTCACACTTCCCACCAATAGCAGTGATATTCAACCTTTCTTGTTCGCGTACCCCCAGATATAATTTCTCTTCAACATTGTACCCCCAAAGTATAATTTGTATAATTCAAGTTATACATAGTATATAATCTACATCCAAAATAAATTAAATAAATTACATCCAAAATAATGTATTAAATAATAAGATTTTAAAAAAGGAAAATCAAGCTATTAAACAACAAATACATTATTGTCTATCATACAAAAATTAATAAAGGAACGAAGGTATTTTAGCAAAGCAAAATAATATGTTTAAATATTTTATCAATTATTAATTAATGCGGTTCAGACCTGTTATTGAGATGATTGAGCTTGTTTCTGCCGCCCAGATAAGAATTACATTAAGGAGAGAGCGAAAAAAAATGGCTCTCCCAAATCGAATGTCCTTACGTCCTCTTCTCCTGTGGCTAACCCTAAATTTTGCCCTGATTATTCAGTGTTTATCATAAAACAATATATATATTTTGTTAAATTTCACGTACCCCCGGGGGTACGCGTACCCCAGGTTGAATACCACTGCTCTAGTCCACTTGATAGTAAACATTCCTCCTGCACCGCCCCAGGAACGACTTCCCCCCCACAGGGCTTTTCTCCTGGTCTGTGGACAATAAACCCTTTGTTGCTTGGAGTTCGTCGTGAAGACGTAAATGTTGAAGATAGTGGGGCGTGGTTCCCCGACACTTTAAATATTAGTAGGAATTACGAGAATCCTGAGGAAGGATCAGATGCTGTAGTCCAGCATCATAATTGAGATGAGACTTCGAGGGATGGCTCGGCGCTTCAGGAATACGACCACGGTTCGGATACAGAGCAGGGCGATGCTAGATTTGTTTCGGTCCAGGAACTGCTGTAGGTCTGTGTGAGGACGAAAGGGAGAGGTAGTTTAGGATGCTGGTAAAGTACAAGAATTCTTTTACTACACAACCGGGAAAGTGTTCACTGAAGAAGTACTACGATTTGTTGACAAATTAAAGATGACATACATTGTTGTAAGAGAAACCATAAACGGAGTCTTTGCTTACGAATGACGATTGAGAGGCGGTGACGATCTTAGGATGACGGTACTTTTTTGGTTAAATAAATGCTTTTCTTTGTCGCCATTGCGCGAACTATTTTCGCTTTTCCTGTTATGAGTGGCTTCGCTGGTTCAATCGGTGAACTCCTTGTAAATTAAGGTCACAGAGCATAGTACGTAAGTTGTAGAGATTGTGTGTGTTGTTTGTCAATGGATGAGTCCGCAAGAATTCTATGATGTAATTGCCGAGGGTCTAGCAAAAGACAGGTAAACGTTGAAGGAGATCAGTCAGGTGGATAAACTCATTCAAAGGTCAGATGGAGCGTCTTTTGAGACGTGTGTGGGTAAGCCAACCCTACGAAGTGTGACATATGAGTGCACCCGAACTGACTAGGACGAGGACTGTACCAGAAGTGAGTGCTCGGATGCAAGAGTAGAGCTGGTTACCGTACTCATATCCTGAACATGTCGCAAGGCGAAATTGGTAAACTTAACAAACGACTCCAAACATGCAGACGTCGATTGAAGGTATCAAACACCATGTCACGTGTATTCCTAGATGTTGTATACCTCTAATTGAAATTAATCAATGAAGTAAGTGGTTTAATTTAAGTACATTCTGTAGGCGGATGACGCCAAAATTCTAGTACATGAATGGAGAAGATTTATGACTTTGGTCTAATGGTAACTTGTTACAGCGTTAGAGTAACTATGGATGTTATGTAGATTTAAAGTTTCTTGCTGAATTGTTATAGACTCAAATGTTACGCGTGTGACCATGTTCAAAATTTGTAGCCAAATGCCAAACCGACGCGCTGATGGAAGCGGCATGCCCCTGGTTCGAAACATTCAAACATTACATGCAACTCTTGCGTCTAATTGGTTCTTTCAAATTGCCTCATCGACACTCCTTAAAATTCACATTCCGGTGAGTGACAATGAACCTTTAGGTCCAAACTGACTTTTGGCATACTGAAGCCTTAAATGTCAGAGAGTGACACATGGAGCTACACCCAAGTCACGATAAATTATTACCCATTTGTCAAAACCAAAACTTCCAGGCCTCGAAGGTCCTCTCACAACTGTGTCTTAAACACTTGGGTAGATGCCACGAAATGGAAGTATCTGTCCCAGTACAACACTCCAAACACCACACAAAGTTACAATTTTGAAGAGGAAACTAAAATAACTTCAGGTTAATGAATAATAATAAATTAAACAGTATGATTAAGTCTACATCAGCGGAAGATGTAATTTGGACTGTTACACTACACTTCTTAAATGTGACTATTTTTAGCAATGCTTTCTATGATGTTACCCAATCTCCCGCTGCGTGATTAGGTATTTAGTGCAGACAGATGAGATGATTAGATTAAGTGGACAACAGAGTGTAGGGGAATTTCGCCGTTTTTACAACTCCCTCAATATACATAAAAGAAGGAAGTTACAATGGAATGGGTTTGCACCTCTGACGAGGGCACCAAGAAAAATGTGCAACTTCTGGAACTTCGAAAATAAGAGTCTAGTTATTAAGTTATTAAACGACGCTCTGTGATGAAGTAGGTGACGAGGTAGAGAGGCACTCTGTAGGTACTGAGGAAAACCGCTGAAGAGCTGAGTAATAATAGCCAACCTCCGATCGTTATCACTGTACTGACCTGCTAAATGACTGTGCTTACGATGGCAGAATAAGTACATGTATTCGCGTAATAAGTATGAGAATGAAGTTTATTTTTTTCTTTCAGAATTAGTTGTACCATCTGTTGTTGAGCCTTGGAGTTCTGTTGTCGCGAGGCGGAGCTGGTGTGCGACAGAGAGAGAGACAGAAGTACATGAATCCCTACTAGATGGCAGAACGGGTGAAAGTGTATACTAGGATTAAGAACATTTACATAATTGATAGAAATAAGAAATTATTGAGTCGTACCCCTCTGACAAACGGTACAGTAGGCCCTTGCCTTGCGTTCCGTAACGTCAAAATGACGGATGACAGCAAAAATGTTTTTGAAGTTACAAGTATATCTTGCAGTACCCACGGACGCCATGCATCAGATAATGTATTTCAGCGTCGCGACGCCTGATTAGGGCATCGCTTCTCGGCCTTTTGGCTAAGATCAAAGTGTAGTATCTGTTCTTATCAGCTTAATATCTGATACGTCCTGCATCGCAGGACCAGAATATTAAACTGATTTTTGGAAAATGACGGAGTGCTAGGAGCTTGCTCCACCTCTGTCACGGGTTGGCCCGGTATTGCAGTACCTCCGGGATCGGCCCACCATAAACTACTCATTATTAGGTTTATATTTATCTGTCATTATCGTTAATCAACGTTACTGTGCTTTACGGGGAATCTCTTTTCCGCTAATTGCATATGGGACGTATAGTAATTACGTGTACACGTAATAAAGCTCATTAACCCCGTATTCAGCGCGTGTTACAACCGTTTACCAACGGGCCGTGGAGTTTCTTGAACTATTTTTGTTTTGCGATGTTTCTCCCGCTACATGGTGAAAATTCTAACTGGTTAGTATGGTAATCAAATGTACACGTAATAAAGCCCTGTAACTCGTGATTAAACTCATAATAAGATATCATTTAGGTATTACAACAGTTTTGACGTTTCTTGGTGTTCGTTGAAATATTTTCGTTTTACGGGCGCAGGGGTTACTCGTTCTCCTATCAGCTTAATATCTGATACGTCTTGCATCGCAGCACCAGAATATTAAACATATGAAATAGTTGTTTCACTGACACAAGTGACTGAATGTTATTTTCTGAGTGCCCGACGTCGTCACTCCACTCCACATAATCAAGAGGGCGACACCTCAGCCTCCACATCAGTACATTCAAGGACAGACGAGGATATAGAAACACCGTTTACCAACGGGTTTCTTGAACTATTTTTGTTTTACGTGCCCTGCGATGTTTCTTCCGCTACATGGTGAAAATTCTAACTGGTCAGTATGGTAATCAAATGTACACGTAATAAAACCCTGTAACTCGTAATTAAACGCATTATAAGATATCAATTAGGTATTACAATAGTTTTAACGTTTCGTGCCAATAGGAACGGCCACCTAGGGGGCCGACCACCGAAGGCGTAGGCGTGGAGGACGCTCCATCGCCAGACCTGACAAAGGCAGCGGGAGTGGACCGCGCTCCTCGACAACATCCAGAGCGCTGCCGAGCTGGACAAAGCGCTCCTCCGGCTTGAGGAAGAGATGAAGAATGCCGGTCAGGTCGCGGCTCCGTCAGCCGACTGCTCGCCATCGCCCGCCGGGGCCCAACCCGACGTCCCGCAGGCGACGGCGTCACGGATACGATGCAGAGGCCGCCTCCCGCATCCAAAAACTCTACCGTGGATGCCCGCCCCGTGCCTTCCAGGAGATAACAGAGGTTGAATTCCCCTTCTGCCAGATCCCGACTGAGGACCTGCATGCGCACTTCTCCCGCATTCACCGCCGGAGGCCACCAAGCTACAGAAGCTCTGCCCATGGAAGTGCCGCGCTAGAAACCCGTCTGGAAGAAGTTCGACGCTGGCGGCCACATCCTTGTAGCCATCTTCAACTGTGTGACGCGACTGGCCCACATTCCGCGGGCTTGGACTAAAGCTGCAGAAGATGTGGTTATGAAAGGGAGACCCTGCCACACGTCATCAACCACTGCATGAGATACTCTGATCTGATGACCAGAAGACATGACGCAGTGGTAAGCAGGGTCAGGAAAGCAGCTGAGGGTAAGTTCACGATTATCACTGAAAATGAGGCAGTACAGGGACATCTGAGGCCAGTTTTGATCATTGCGAAGGACAATAAGGCAATGATCATTGACATCACAATCCCGTTCGAGAACAGGATGGAAGCCATCAAGGAGGCTAGGACCAGAAAAATAGAGAAATATCAGGATCTAGCGAGGGCCCTGAGTGGGCGAGTTGAAGATGTTAAAGTTGATGCAATCGTTCTTGGTTCGTTGGGATCCTGGGACCCCGAGAACGATAAGGTTATGAAGACGATGTCCTCGCGTAAGTATATGAACCTATTTAAGAAACTTTGTGTGTCGGACGTGATTCGTTACTCCAGGTACATATACGTTGAGCACATTACAGGTGTGACAGCCTGTTCTGAGTTCAATTCCGGACAGGCTACCTGAGATGAACACGAAATGGCCTTTAGGTTGTAAATCCGGGTGTGTTCTATGAGGACTGGCGTCTGGCAAGGGACGTGCTTTTGACAATAGGAACCGCAGTGGAATTTCCACTGAGGCGGCAGAATGTGTAATCCTTACCACAAGCCAGAGGTACGTTGGTGCACCTGGAACAAGAATGGTCAGAAAGGGAAATGGAATGTGGGAAGTAACGGGTTTTTATGGAGGTGTGTCACTCTCGCGTCAACAGGTAGCAAGGGAGTTGGGTTTTCGGCACGGACCTGATAATTACAGACTTAGAACATTTTTGGTTACTCTCACTACTCATACCACACAATTACGCCCACAAATACAACTAACATGTTGAAACAATAAATACAATTTCCTGATCAGCCTCTCTCGTGAACTTGTCAAGTCGCACCCATTCGGTCTTACATAACTTGCGCGTTCTGTTCCTGCGCACAGCCTGACGTAAGCCTTCAGGGCCTTCTCCTGCAAACTCTCACACGGCGGCATTTGATCGGTTTCTTTTATCAGGAATTTCTTAAATAAGTCAGGCATCGGCTTATCGCGCATAAGCTCTGTGTGGAGTCTGATACCGAGCCGTTTAACCAATCTTCAATTTTACTCAGAAACTCCGGCCATTTTTTGTGGTTTTGGTGGCAGTAGATGCGACAGAACTTTCCCATTTCCTTCATACAACGCTACCTGTGGTTTGCGTGCGGGTGTCGAACAGGTGAAAATCTGACATCAATGCCTAACTCTGCTAACCTCTTGCGCCAAGTCGGGCTTGAAAATTGAGTCCCATTGTCACTCAACACGATCTGAGGTTTTATAACCTGTCAATTTATTCAGGCAGGCCCTCGTGGTTGCTGACCGCAAAGGGTATAATTTTACAAATTTCGAAAACTCATCCAAAAGCACCAAAATGTATCGGACACTCCTTTATCCTGGAACTTGGGGAGGTTCGTGCACTTAAGCTTCGATACTTTTCAGGAAAACGTTTACAGTTACAGTTACAGTTTTGAATTACTGACTGATGAATGCCTTCTGTCTGGTGGATTAGCTTGTGGTCAGGGAGGCGGGAGAAGGGACATGAACCCATCGTTGGAATGCAGTGGAAGTGTTTAGTTATTCTTTCTTTTGAACTCCACTGGTGCTCTTTTATCAGCTAGCATTCGGTCAGCAGAAATATGAGGTCCTCTCAAGGATACTGGGATGCATTCAACGTGACACAATTTTTTTAAAACCAACTTCTAAAACTTTATTGAAACTTTAATAATATACAGCGACACTGATCTTGACCACTAATTGGCCGTTAGTGACGTGGCGTGGGTGTGGTGGGAACCAAAACACCTCCACTGAAATTCCCACCAGGCTGAGCAGCCAGTCCTTTGTTCTTTGTAGAAATTCAAGTATTTAAACTAACTTCCTTCAAACATTTTCGGCTACAAACACTTCACTGAGCTACGAAATTGCAGATACAGTTTTAACTGCACAAGAACTGCGCTTGAATTTGTGTTCAATCTTTGTTACTGGAACCGGGGTTTTTCTTTTTGCGACGGGGAAGGGAAAACTGGTTGAATTAAGTTTAGAAAATTTCATTGAGGCTGGGGTGTAATGTGCAATGCATGGGAATGGGTTTCAAAAGGTTATTGTTGTTATTTTGATGGGTATTTCTCCAGTGTGTTTTATATTAGGAATCAAGCAGAGCTCTCAGAATGCGTACGAAAAAATAATGTACAAAATTATGCACTGCTCGTCATCGCTTGATGACCAACTGACTGGTACATCGCTATCAAATGGCTAATCAGATTGATCAGTTCCTTCATGTTTATTGTCTAAAATGTCCAGCGTGTCAGTGGTTTCGATGAAATGATCTGGACAGAAATCTTGATTGTCCAACATCTGCACAAGGTCACTCATCTGCTGCTCTTCAAACGTGTTGTGTGGCCTGGCTGTAATATTGCGTCCTTCATAGACTTGCATTGCAAGTCGCAAAACGTTGACAGCGTTCCACATTGCATTGCAAGATCTGGTAATCACAATGTCCCGAAATCACCTCCTCTACTATGAGCAAACAACAATTGTTAGTTAAGCTTCTAGTTTCTAGACCAGTGGTATTCAACCTGGGGTAATCGCACCCCCGGGGGTACGCGAAGACATCTTAGGGGGTACGTGAAATTTAAATATATATATTACTTTATGATAAACACTGAATAATTAGTAATTTAATTTATTTAATATATTTTAGAAGTACATTATATACTATGTATAACTTGAATTATACACCAACAACTTTGGGTGTACAAAGTTGAAGAGAAATTGTATCTGGGGATACGCGAACAAAAAAAGTTTGAATACCACTGCTTTAGACGAGCAAAATTTCAGGTGAGTTTTCGACATGATCAACATGATCGCGTAGCTGCGGTTGGGGTGTTTGACCCTCTGACACACATCGCAGCGGGATATCAGCCTCCGGACCTTCCTGCTTCGACTTTTTACATGAAAAGTGTTGGCAATTTGGGCCATGCATTTTTCTGTTCCTAAATGCCCGAAACACATTTGTACGAATCTTATCACTTGGGTTTCTAGTTCGGTTGGCAAGACTGGTCTCCGGTAAGGGTAGTTCTCATTATCGAATCAGGTACCTCCCGTCCGACCGCTCGGGTGAAGTCTCACCTTTTCTACTGTCTTTTGTATCTTAGGGTCCCTTGCCTAATATGCAAATCGTAATCCTGCAATTGCATTACCCACCTAGCGATCCTGCTAGAAGTTAAAGCACATCTGCTCAGGAACGTCAACGCCTTGTTGTCAGTACACAAGTGGACTTCGTGACCGTATAAGTAAATCCTAAACTTCTCCAGGGCTTAGTCTATTGCCAATAGTCCATGTTCTGCCACCGAAAAACGTTGCTCGGTCCGGCTTAACGCTCGATTCCGTGAATATTATGTGCGTCTCCCCCTGCCTGTTGGTCTGCATCAACACTGCACCTATGGCTTTAATGCTCGCGTCCGTGTGTATTGAATATGGCAAACTATCGTCTGAGTGCACTAACTGTACGCTGTCCGCGAATTTAGCTCGGAGCACCCCAAACGCCTTCCAACTCCTTTCTTAAGGAACTGCAGCAATGGGGCTACGTAGCTTGCGTAATTTACTATGAATCTGTGGTGACAGTTACAGACACGTAAGAATTTGCGTAACTGCTTCTGATTTCTAGGTGCTGGGTAGCTTAAGATAGCTTTAATCCGCCGCGGATCAGGAGCTACTTCGCCGTTACTAATTACGTGGCCAAGAAAAGAAATCTCCATTCTACAGAAATTGCACTTTCCTGCGTTTATAGCAAATCCAGCTGCGGTTAATCTACCAATCACAGTATCGAGGTGCTCGAGATGCGATTCGAAGGTTGGTTAATGTATCGTTACGTCATTGACATAACAAAGGGCATACTCACAGGTTCCAGAGCCGAGGGTTAAATTCAATGCTCTAATAAAGGCGGCGAGTAAGTTCTTGAATCCGTACGGGGTTCTGCAGAATTCGTACACTTCAAATTCAAACAGGAAGGCGGTATACTTCCGCGACACTGGTGCCAGTTCTACTTGTAGAAAGGCTGATGAGAGATCAATCGTGCTAATGTAACGCGATCCGTGGAAGCGCTGTACTCGAGTCCTGTCTGGCGTCATCCATTTGTTAATGCGCCTGGCGTCTACGCAAATACGTGGGGCCTTTCCTTCGCGTAAAACAATAGTTAAAATATTTAGATAGCTAGAATGTGACAACTCCAGTATTCCATCCTTGTGCATCATTCTGCTCTGACCGACTGTTTCCTACTTTAGGTTCTGGGTTCGTGACTTCGAATCTATACTGCATGAGTTTGCATTTTCCTGGAAGGAAACAGACCTTGCATCGCTAATTTCAGGATGCGAATCGTGACTGTATTTCTGAAGCGCCGAACTACTCACTATCATTGCGATGCTGGGCTACAGCATGCGATCCATCCCCGGGATCTCCAAAATTCCTATAACAACAATACGTCAGGGTACACTACCCTATAATTCTTAATACAAACATCGTCGCGGAAAGCTTCATCGATAAAAGGGGCTCTCTCCCCCTGCCCACCACATACTTCTTTGTTTACTCTTACGTCGTCGTAGCTCAGGTCCACTCGGCATCACGGAAATTCAGGATTCGGTACATTGATACTCTTTATATCAACGCCTGGATTAAACAGGTCTAGACAATCTGGGTTCGATGTAGGTCTGCTGTCATGTCCTCCCCCTGCCATCCCTCCGTAAGAGAAGCGGTGTCTCTTCGCCAAATCTCCGTGTCTCGTCACGAAACTACAATTTGAAAGTCCAAAACGACGTTAAACTCGCTCAGGAAGTCTGCACCCAAGATGGCGTCCGTCGCTACCTGCGGTGCTACCATAAAATATAATTCGAACTGATCATCTCCTAATTTGAATTCGATCCAAGCTTGCTTCTTAATTTTCTCAGACTTCGAGAGCCACGCAGAGGAAAACACACAATTTGTAACTGGAATGTAAAGAAACTTTAGTCCCCTTTCCAAAAATCAATTAAACAATTCCTCGGACATTACACTGACCTCTGCTCCACTGTCAATTAATGCTATAATTTCTTTATCTCCAATTGCCAACTCCACATGTGGACACCCGGGAAGGTTCACGTCATTTATGAAATACGCAGTAACATTTGCAGGGTCTTCAACAAAACTTTCATCACAATCTGCACATCTGTGATTATCGCCAGGCACTACCTCTCTCTCGCTTTCTAGCCTCTGACTCAGCACTGGACCTGGGTTTCCACCCTCACGTTCGGACAATGCCGTGCGATAGAAGTTGAGCCACTTGTATCAGGGGACATGAGACACCGACGCATCCGTCCACATTGTATGTTAAGATGTCGGAAGTTGTTGACCTGTGCATTTAGCTGAAAAGAAATCGAAGCGCGAAACGAGAGTGTGGGTAAGAAAGTTTTTATTGTACTCTCAAACCTGCAGATGTCAGATGGATCATTTTGCAACTTCACCAGAATGACGACAACTGATTTCGAGGTACTGTTGCAAATGGTTGGGAGTTCAATTGCGAAGACTAACACAAAATTTCGAGATTCAGTGAAACCAGAGACAAGATTAATCATAACCTTGAGATTTTTGGCTTCTGGGGATCCCTATACATCTCTGATGTATACATTTAAAGTCTCGAAGCAACTCATCAGTGAAATAGTGCCAGAAGTGTGCCGATGTTTGAATGAAGCACTCTCTGATTATATAAAGGTGAGTTATTTTTAGGCCTAATTATTACTATTAGTTGAATCAGTGTCTTTTGGATCAGTGGAGGGCAAAGCGACCTGTGTCGCACATTGAGACCAATGGTGCCGCATGACAGGTTGACTTGCACTAACACAAAACAGAGCCTACAGGGTTGCAATATTTACATCCTTACGTTTTCTGACTGAACGTTTTTGTTTTTTTAAAGAAATAAATATTACATTGTAATAAGTTCGGTGTAAAGTACTTTTACAGGAAAGGTGCTATTATTTCTTTTTATTATTCACTGTGTAACATTATTTAACAATAACATGAATTTTAAACATATTGAACCAAACATTTCCTCAGAAATATTCAGTAGTGGTGGTGTAATTATTCACAATAATTATTGCAATACAGGACACATTAAAGCAAAATGATCCTATGGATTCCGGTATACATACTTAATTAAATCATTGTAGCTAATAATATTACTACTTATGTTAATAAAAAAATAAATACAATTAAATTGCATATAATTATGTTTTAAACAAAGTCTGAACAGAAAAATTATGTGTTATCATATATTTCAGTGCGTCTAAATCGTTAGTGGTGTTTTCCTGATTTTGCTGCAAAAGTTGACTTGATTGTGGTGTTCCTATGTTTGAACAGTATGACTGCGATGAATTGCTTGAATCGTATGCTGACTGGTTAAAGTATCCATAATTTGGTGTTCGATTAAATTTCCTCATTAGACCTTGAAGTAACGTATTATTTATATGTTATTTTACCACAGCTACGACTTCCTCATCTTTGATTTTTCGTAATTCTGCTGCAACATATTCACCATAAATCGTAAATCCATCTCTGTCACGATATTTATCATGCAACGACGCCATTATCTCATATGCTTTTGATAATTTCTCATCTCGGTTTGTATCTTCCGTTTTTTTTTTCTGGGCGGTGGTTTGACTGGACGACATATTTTCACTTTCTTCTACATCATTCTGTAGGGGTATAGCTTCATCGTCATCGTCCCCATCAGCAACCTAAAATAAAAATTTTGTCATGTATTTACCTTATTTTTCAGTTACCTGAAACAGAGGAAGGTTGGCGAGAGTTAGCACACGACCAGGTGCGTAGGTGCGATAGATGGGAAACATATTAATTCAAGCGCCACACAACAGTGGAAGCATGTACTACAATTATAAAGGTCTATTTAGTATTGTTTTGATGGCTATTTTGGACGCTGACTACAGAGTACTTTACGCAAATTGTGGTGATAAAGGAAGAATTTCCGATGGTGGTGTTTTTCAAAATACAACATTTTGCCACAAGTTACAAAATGGACAGCTTTCTATACCAGGGCCAGAGCCAATAATAAATGAACAATATGTATTACCATATGTGCTTGTGGCGTTTCCATTAACTGAAAATATAATGAAGCCATTTGCCGGAACACATGAACAAGGCAGTATTACAAGAGTTTACAATTATAGGTTATCAAGAGCACGAAGATTGGTTGAAAATGTTTTTGGAATTATTTGCTCAGTATTTCGTATTTTTCAAAAACCTATACTGTTTCATTCCGACAAGGCTTGTAATGACTTGTTTATATGTGCATAATTTCCTTAGACGTGAGAAAGAATCAAGAGTCAAAATATGGATACTGAAGATGTGAATTCTAACTCCGCTACTCAAGGTTCCTGGTGGCGCGAAATACAAAATTTTCGGGGAATCCGGGACCTGGATAGGGTAGCGAGAAGATCTACTGTAGCCGCTGCAGAAGCTAGAAAGTAGTTTGCTGATTATTTTTTGAGTCCCTTAGGTAGTGTACCTTGGCATACTTTTGTATGATGTATGATATAATGTAATGTGTATGATTATATATTATGATGTAAGTACACTGGTGTAAGCAAACTACGGAATTTCACAATAACACAGTGCAGATATCTAATTTAAAATTTGCAATAAAATAATTAAATTGTACTCACTTTATTTATTCCACCTGAACATCAATAATAAAAATAAATGTTGGTAGGCAAACCAAGCTGGAACATACACTTCATCAGCTCCTGCACCACTCTTCATAGAATTTTGAATCTTCTTTCTTTCGCGCATAAACTGTTATCGAAAGTTGTGCATTTTCGCTTCGATGATGTTTCGTGGTGTTCCCATTTCTTCCGCGATGCTGTTCCGAGCATCTGTCTTTTTATTCCGATTTTTATAATCGGCATGTTGCCCGTTCCATAGACATTGATTTCCATGGTATAATTCAATCAGTTTTAAAACACGATCGTTCGACCACTGTACATTCGTTGCTGGTCCCGTGACACGTCCACACTGCACGCAAGCTATTGCAACACTCGAGACGTTCTTTGATCTTTGATGTTCCTTCGTGTTGCCTCCTCTCAACCGATAAGCGGGCACATGATATTTGTTGCGGAACGCACTGCGACTTGTCGAGGCACATCAAGCGACTTTTTGCCCTAGTGCGTCCTACCCTCGTTTTCCGAATTGTTCCTGTTGGCGTCCCTAACCCCGCCCTGCCTGGATTCAGCACTAGGGCCAAAGGCGGGAGCTCGTGGATTCAAACTCGGTTCACCTCGCTGCCCTTGGCTAGGCCCATGCACGTACGCACTTGCTCCCCGGCGTGAAAAACATGGTTCACGGCGCTCGTAGTTCTCGTCTCCTCGGAAACACTGGTTGGTCGGAAAATGTACACCCCTCACGTAATGGTTGTTACGTTTGCTCTGCCACCATCATATCGGTTCTGACCAGATGAATGACCTTGGTTGGGCCTGTTCTGAGGTGGACCTGGGTTCTGCCCCCCTCTACTTGAATCTGTCTGCTCCGTTGTTTCTAACTTATTTAGGGTCAACCCATCTTGTATCGTTCGTACACCAGCCGACAAAAGAGCCCTTCGGACACAAAGCGGGAAGTGCCCCACTACTCCGTCGACTAATTCCAGCTCGGACAACTTAGGCGATAAATTGACGGCCAATACCGAATACTTTAAGAAGTGTGACGACATTCTTTCATTCGAATTTCTGTCGAAACAATCCTGATTCAACTGGCTAATAACTTGTGATTGAATTTGAAGGCCCCACAACAACTCAGTGAACGCTCTCTTGAACTGGTCATAATTAGTCAAATCTTCGTACACTGCAGTGAACCACTGCTTCGAATACGAATCGCAGATTCCCTTCATCGCTATAGGCAATTTAAGCGTTTCAGGCACACGTTTCAAGCGGTAGTAACCGTCTAATTCGGCCAAAAATTGCACATAACATTCATTCAATTGGTCAATCTCATCATTTACAAATTCGGTTACCTGAAAAATCCTCTCATTCACACCCTCAATTTGTTGCTGGGTATCTCGTCGAAGGGCTTTCACGGATTCGGATAATTTGCCGCACTCCTTGTCCATCCTTGCAAGAGCTCGTTCGTTTAAAATGTTCTGATAACTTCTCTGAAATTTGGGTAATGTCATTTTCCAATTTATCTAGTCTTTCTCTATCTTCCTTCCTCTCCTGCTCTCTATTCTACTCATCCTGTTTTCAACTCTTTTGAGTTCTTCCCTTTCCTCCTTCTCCTGTTTCCTAATTTCCTCAGTTTTTCTTTCGTTTTCTAATCTGTCCTGTTTGTCTCTTTTCCTTTTTGCCCCGTTTTCTTGCTTTCCTGACCTTATATTTATTTCCTCCCTGAATTATCCTCAGTTGAGCTATCGGAAAACATTGGTTGGGCGGCAGGTAGTTCGTGAATTTCACTTTCACTCAACCCCTCACAGTCTCGCTGCTTCTCGGTCACTGACCTTGTGCTGTTCCTCAAGTCGTGGGCAGCCTCCAACTCCACGTGTCGCTTACGTAGTTGGTTATTATAGCGTTCCGCCTCGTCCTATGTTTCGGTTGTCCCCTTGTATGTCTTCGACCTGGTAGGAAGGACGGGGAAGTTCTAGGAAAACCCAGTGCTCATTGTTATAGCCGTGTGCAGGTATACGACGAAATTTAAAGTTTTTTGTGGCTTGCTGTGCTAAGTGACAAAGACGACCGGCAAATATATTCTTCGTGCAACTAGGTGCCGATATCTTTACGGAGAATTTATGCGTAAATTGGTGCTTGCCTTAGCCCAGACTCACGAGTCGCCACTGATGTAGATATAACGTTACTAATTATTTTAAATTCTTTTCACAAGTTAAACCATTCAATCAAATCTATATTCTTAATGAGGTAAAGAAACAATTACCCCACTCACACGTGCATGTACAAGTACTTCACCATCAGCCCCAGGGGTGTCAACTTTAACTCACTGTCTGGACCGCGGGTCATATCATAAGTGTCTCTCCCACAGAGCCCCTGAGTTTTCCTCACTCACTCACAGCCTAATGCGTATTGGACGTTCAGGGGTGGCCACGATTTAGTTGCCTTTGTTCTATGCATCTGAGTACAAACACCTTTCACATTCTCACAAATACTCTGCCCTATTTAGTCGCCACGGCTGTATGCAAATTGTCCCTAAGACCAGCTATTCACGTTCTGAGGAAATACCCTAAAATAGGCCACGACTATTTTCTTTCAAGCCATTTCTATTGCAAGTCACACTGCATCAACACATCCATATTCCTCATCGGTGCACTGGAGTCGATAAAGGTTCGTTAAATATTACCCCATCATCTGAAGCAGCAACTGAGGAAGACCTCAACAGAGACGATCAGTCTCCAACCCCAAAACCGAATTACTTTTTATTTGAATATGAAACACGATGTGTAGGAAATTGACTGTCTTCTTGGATGTTGCGCAGTGGAGTCTGACAGACGTTTATCGACGTTTGAGAGATATCTGCTGGCTCCATCATCATGTCATCCCCTGAAACGTCAGCAATCGTCTACCACAGCGCAAAATCGCAGAAGATAATCGACTTCACACTCGACTGACCTTGACATTTCTCGATTTCAGCATCACCGACGCGGAGTTTGTTTAAAGACCGAGAGAATTTGAGGCGATGAAATCGTCGTTCACTTTAAGCCTTCACGCGTCATCTACGTGGCTTACGACTTGGTTGTCTCAAAACCCTAAAATGGCTGCTTAAGTGTATTCTTATTCATTAATGAGAAGACAGATGTAATGTGAACCCCCGTTTGGGGACTGCCGGAACTCGTCACTGAAACCGAACTATCCCAGGCCGGGAGGTGGTACGATTGCAGGAATGGCGACAGCGGTTAAGCCAAAACACCAAATAAATGCACCCCGTTTGGGCAACAAAGAATATTTAATAAAAATTATATAAATATAGAAATAAAGAAAACCAAGAGACACAATTAGGTCAAGTCTCCCAGGGCTGAGTGCTCGGTTGGGTATGTGAGTAAACACGTATAAAACTAGACTCCCCAAACAGCTCGAGTCGTTTCCCTCAGGACAGACACACACAAACTGTCCTGCCCTGCTGTCCCATCAGGGCCTCGAAGCCAGAGGCTCCAAAGAACGTCGAGAGGGGAGATAGGCCACTTCGAGCCATGAGGCATGACTCAAATGCTAATACTTCTGATTGCTGCAACAGTGTTATTCGATGCGGGGTGTGGAGGGGGACTAACTAACTAACTAACTAGATGGCTTACGGAACCCTAAGGTTCATCACCGAATTAACTAAAACCCTCCACCGGACCCTTTCCTGGGCCAACAAAATCCAGTCTCCTTCGACTCCTATCTCCCATAGATTCCCCCTGAAATTATCCTCCCATCTATGTCTAGGTCTCCCCAGCTGTCTCTTCCCCTTAGGCTTCCCAACCAATATCCGGTGCACACCTCTTGTCCCATCCATGCGAGCTACATGTTCCACCCATCTCATTCTTCTCGACTTAATTACTTTGAAAATATTAGGGGGGAGTACAGATTTTTAAGCTCATCATTATGCAGTTTTGTTCCCAGGTATTTGTTCTTTGTAACCCTTTCAAAGGACTTATTAGCCACCCTAAGATAATTTTGCCCGCCTGTCTGCTGACGACGTGATACTAAAATGTACTTAGTTTTTTCTGAACTTAATTCTAGCCCCATCTGTCTAATAGCCTCTAGCAAAACTTCTGCGTTCCTCTTTATTGTATTCATATTGTCCCCCAATAAATTAATATCATCAGCATATGCCAATAGCTGATGTGTCCCGTTCAATTGCAAACCTTCCTGCCTATCTTGGACTTTCCTAATGGCATATTCTAGGGCAAAGTTAAAGAGCAAGGGAGACAAAGCATCTCCTTATTTTAGGCCGTTCTTGATGAGGAATGTCTCAGATACATTTTTACCTACTCGAATTTTGCTACAGGTTTCATTTAAGCACATTTTTATTAGACTCACTAGCTTTGGTATACCAAATTCAAAAAGAATATTATATAACACTTCTCTCTTCACAGAGTCATAGGCTTTTTTGAAATCTATAAATAATTGATGTACTCTCCCGCCGAACTCCCATTTTTTCTATAGTATCTGACGAATGCAAAAGATCTGATCAACTGTTGATTTGTTTCGTTTGAACCCACACTGATGATCCCCAATAATTTCATTCGCATATGGGGTTAATCTTGCCAAAAGAATGTTGGATAGAATTTTGTATGAGGCTGATAGCAGCGAAATTCCTCGGTAATTACCACACTCAGACTTGTCCCTCTTCTTATGAATAGGAATAATTATGGATTCCTTCCATTCTTGTGGCATCTCTTCCTTATCCCAAATTAACTGAATAAGCTTATGGATCCTCATATGGAACCCTTTTCCACCTGGTTTAATTAATTCGGCTGGAATCTGATCAATACCTGGAGATTTATAACTTTTCAACTTCCCAATGGCTAGTTCAACTTCATCTAAACTAGGTTCTGGCACCATGGAGATGACAGAGGCAGCACGCACCTCCGAAACGTCGGTAAACTACCACACTACAAGGCTCAACAACATAGAAGCCAGCCATCTTCATAATCGCCGTCGTGAGAACCAGAAATCTCCTACATTTACGACTCAATCTTGGAACATTTTCAGAAAATTACAATAAGTTTATCACTAAATTGTAACTACACGACGACGAGCTCATCAATTACTTAGCTAATGCGTTTTTTTTAATTCGTCTTCATGAAAGCTAGACAAACCGAACGACGCACTACTGTCTCGTATTCTGAAGGTCCCGTGTTCAAATCTCGGCACAGGGTCAGACTATCCGGAGATTATTTCGTGAGTTTTGTCAGTCACTCCAGACAAACTTCGAGACATTCGACCCGCCTTAAATTACGAGATGAACGAGTCCTTCCAAGTTCATTACTATTAACACACCACCGCATCATTTTACTCTTTACAGGGCCTAACCTAACCTAACCTAACATAACTTTAAAGTGTCCTTAAATTAACCATGAGTGAGAATTATACGACATGCAACAATATAATCTAACATAATATAATACAGTGAAACCTCTATCCATCGTTCCCGGAACTATCGTTTTCCCGGATGCATCGTCCGTTTTGTTCGGTCCCGAATACATCCCATATAAAATAATGTTACATTTTCCCGCTTCTATCGTTCCTCGAACTATCGTTTTATAGCATCGATCGTTCAAAAATCTTAGTCCCGGCCCACAATTTTCCCGCAATGATCGTTTCTGAGAATTTAAAATGCTGGGTTTAGAGATAAATTAATACCGAAAGACGCATAATGTTTTTGGAATAAACAGTAGCGGTAACCTGTTATGTCGCCCAACCAGCACAGATTCTTTTGGAATGAGGGGTCAGCGGTGCAGGGGTGATAGTTGGAATGAATGGCGGTGCCCATTGTCAGAAATTTTACGATTTTAATTTGGGTGCACTCATATTTCGTTCCAGCGATGCCAGATGGCATGTGCAGTGTGAATTTCTTCACAAATGCTTTTATTATAAGTACAAAGGAAAGGCGAGCGAAACTTTTTCATTCTTCTGGTTCATATCGTGTGTTTTACAGCTACGTTTCGTTGAGTTCGGCAGTAATAGTACTTCCATTTTTCCTGTTACAGACCGCGAAGGTTGATGGAGCCGCGAGGAAGAGGGAGAAACGACGAATGCGAGCCCGAACTTTGCCGAGTTTTGCCGAAGCACACGCTGCATTGGCAAAAGTGAAGTCGTTCTTTTATGCGCATAATATTAGTGAACGTGACGAAGAAGGCATTTTGAACGTGGAAAGGGCTCTGTTTGGCCTAAAACGTAAAGTTTTGACAAACCAGTTGTCCATTAAAGACTTTTTTAGTAAAAAGAAGTAACTTTGAAAGAGAAACATTGTTTTTTTTTTTAAATTTTTAATGCTTTCCCGCATCTATCGTTTTCCCGCATTCATCGTTTTTATTTCCCACCCCCGCCGAAAACGATGCATCGAGGTTTCACTGTATAACACATTTCTGCCTTCAGCAGTCAATCCAGTCCTCAATATGGCCACTATATGTTCCTCCGAAACGTCTACAAGCCAGAACAATAACTGCTTCAGTCTATGAAGAAATCCTGGGATCATTGGCTACCCCAAGTTTCCTGGTTCTTCTCAGTTACCTTAAAGCAAGCACAGAATGCACTCTCGCGATTTATCATTCATAACCATCCTGTCATATTTAATTAATGGATACGCAACATTATCAGTTGATAGAGTGTTGAAGGAACAAGAATGAAACACCATCTTCTCAGTCATGGTGAACGCCTTCTAACTTCTTTACCCATCAAAAGAAAATTAGTTTAAAAGTTTATATCTTAATTGCGTCATGCTTGTATTCTTCAATATATTAATTTTATTCACCGTCTTTACACAAGCTTATAGATTGTTAAAATCACATAAAATTATAACATTTCTTCATTTGATATTGTTACATTTTAAAATGACGACATGTTTCGATGTTCATCCTATCATCGTCAGGTCTATCAATTAAAATTTAAAATCTGTTGCACTTGCTGCCCTGCGTATACTGATTTGTTCTACCCATTAGATTTTATTTGTTTAACCTTCAGGCTTCTTCCATTAAATTTGGAGGCTGCGTCTAGATGCCTTAAATCTGCAAAATCAATTTTAATTTTCATATCGTGATTCTGGATAATGACATAGGAAATGGAATAATTTTAAAGAATTATTACGCAATATATCGTAATACAAGCAAAAGAAAAGTAATCACAAAATATTTGAAGTATTATAACATACCGGGTTGTGTGTGATGTGCGTGTCCGATATTACGGAACGGTAGACTGCAACTAAGCTGTGTGTATCGTGTGTGGCTATATATATTAAGTGAAAGTTGTTCAGGGGGTTGGGTCGATGGACTGTAGAATATTAAAGATCGGATTGTTTGTGTAGATGTTACTGTCGTTTAATGCAAGATTTTGTTTATGTGTTCTTTGTATATGATATTTTTCTATGGTGTCTCTATGTCGCTTGTTTTGTATTATTTTTATAATGTCCAATGTTTGTTCTATTTTGTTGTATGCATGTCCCGTGTTTAATATGTGCTTTGCATATGCTGAATAGTCTTTATTGTGTTTAATTGCTGTAATATGCTCTTTATATCTTTGACTAAAGGTGCGTCCGGTTTGGCCTATATAGGTTAACGGGCAATCATTGCATTTTAACCTATATATGCCTGGTTTTTCGTATTGATTTGTTGTGTCTATTTGTGGCTTTTGTTTCAAGATGTTTTTTATTGTGTTTTTTGTTCTAAATGCTATTTTTATGTTATTTGTTTTAAATGTTTTTGTTATATATTTGGTTTCTTTACCTATATATGTGAATGTGGCCCATTTGTTTTGTTTATTTTCGTTTTCGTCTTCATTTATGTTGTTTACATTGTTTATTTTATTTTTGGGTTTTAATTCGTAATTATTATATCCGTTTTCTATTAGAATTTGTTTTATTATGTTACATTCAATTTGTTTGTTTATTGTGGTTATGGGATATGTATTTTTTCGGTTTATTAAGTAATTGATAGCCATTTGTTTATGTTCATTTGGATGGCATGAAGAGGCATGAATTATGGTGCTTGTATTTGTGGGTTTTCTGTATATTTTGAATTCGAAGTTATTTTCGTTTCGTATTATAGTTAGATCTAAATAATTTAATTTGTTATTTTGTTCTGTTTCTAAAGTGAATTGTATATTTTGATTTATGTTATTAAATTCATTTAAAACATTTTTTATATTTGTATTTTTTGCATCAAAAATCATGAGTATATCATCAACATATCTACTGTAGTATTTGATTTGATATTTGTTTAATATATTTACTATATAATCATGCTCGAGATATTGCAAGAATATTTCGGATAATATGCTTGAGGTGGGAGCTCCCATGGGTAATCCTGTTTCTTGTTTCCAATATTCATTGTTGAATTGGAAATAATTTTGGTTAATAATAATGTTAGTTATATTTGTAATTTCATTTATTAGATCTGTATTTATATTTTGTCTATTTAATTGTCAAATAAATTGCGTGTATCAATTATTAAATTTGAAATGAAAGGTACTGAAGTGCAATGCGAATATTAGATTCAACAAATTATGTTTAAAGGAGAGAATAACACCGAAATATGTAAAAATAAAAATACAAGGAAATAATCCTAATATACAAATAATTCAACGAAAAGCAGAAACATTATATATAAAAGCAGAAATCAAACAATTATACAAAAAGAAATATCAATTAAACATATTAACCTATAAAAAACATTTAGAAGCTGCAAACATATGGAAGGATGCATGGATTGACATAGAAAATGAAATAACACAAAAATTAAAAACCGAATTGACTAAATTATATCAAAAACAAAATAATAAAATAAAAACATTACTAAACAAAATACGAAACGAAGATAATAACGAATACAAACAAAATGAACCATCACACCATTTCGCATGTCGCGTAAAGAACCTAACAAATATTCAATTCACACAAAACGAATATAATTTACTAAACAAAGGTTTAAAATACAATTTACATCACAAACAAAAAACATGGATCACAAATCTAGCACTGGAAGCAGAAAGTGCAATAAATCTAATTCCTATACAAAAACAAGACCACATACGACACATAATAGCTGACAAAATTGAACACCTAATAAAACAAAACAAAAAGAACGATCAATATAATAAAACACATATTAACGAATGGAAATTAATAAAAAATATCAAACAAAAATTACAACAAAATAAACTAACAATTACGCAAGCAGATAAAGGAAAAACCATCATAATACTCTCTATAGAACAATACCAAGAATACATTACTCAATTTATAAACAAAAATGAATTCACACAACTAACACAAAACCCAACACCAAAATACCAAAAGGAAATACAAAAAATAACCCAAAAATGTAATAACATTTTTAATCCTCCTAAAACACAATACTATAATCACAGTGCCACCGCACCAATCATCACAGGACAAATTAAACTACATAAGAACCCATATTCTATCAGACCACTAATAAATTGGACATCAGCCCCTGCATATAAAATAGCAATAAAAATATCAAACATTTTAAAAGAATACTGTAATCTACCAAATACGTTTAACATAACAAATTCTATAAAATTAATAAACGAAATCCAACAATTGAATTTTCATAATAAAAAAAATATACAAATTTGTTCTTTTGACATCAGTAATATGTATACAAATATTCCAACAGTCATGCTACGAGATATTGTAAGAGATATTCTAAATAGACAAAATATAAATACAGATCTAATAAATGAAATTACAAATATAACTAACATTATTATTAACCAAAATTATTTCCAATTCAACAATGAATATTGGAAACAAGAAACAGGATTACCCATGGGAGCTCCCACCTCAAGCATATTATCCGAAATATTCTTGCAATATCTCGAGCATGATTATATAGTAAATATATTAAACAAATATCAAATCAAATACTACAGTAGATATGTTGATGATATACTCATGATTTTTGATGCAAAAAATACAAATATAAAAAATGTTTTAAATGAATTTAATAACATAAATCAAAATATACAATTCACTTTAGAAACAGAACAAAATAACAAATTAAATTATTTAGATCTAACTATAATACGAAACGAAAATAACTTCGAATTCAAAATATACAGAAAACCCACAAATACAAGCACCATAATTCATGCCTCTTCATGCCATCCAAATGAACATAAACAAATGGCTATCAATTACTTAATAAACCGAAAAAATACATATCCCATAACCACAATAAACAAACAAATTGAATGTAACATAATAAAACAAATTCTAATAGAAAACGGATATAATAATTACGAATTAAAACCCAAAAATAAAATAAACAATGTAAACAACATAAATGAAGACGAAAACGAAAATAAACAAAACAAATGGGCCACATTCACATATATAGGTAAAGAAACCAAATATATAACAAAAACATTTAAAACAAATAACATAAAAATAGCATTTAGAACAAAAAACACAATAAAAAACATCTTGAAACAAAAGCCACAAATAGACACAACAAATCAATACGAAAAACCAGGCATATATAGGTTAAAATGCAATGATTGCCCGTTAACCTATATAGGCCAAACCGGACGCACCTTTAGTCAAAGATATAAAGAGCATATTACAGCAATTAAACACAATAAAGACTATTCAGCATATGCAAAGCACATATTAAACACGGGACATGCATACAACAAAATAGAACAAACATTGGACATTATAAAAATAATACAAAACAAGCGACATAGAGACACCATAGAAAAATATCATATACAAAGAACACATAAACAAAATCTTGCATTAAACGACAGTAACATCTACACAAACAATCCGATCTTTAATATTCTACAGTCCATCGACCCAACCCCCTGAACAACTTTCACTTAATATATATAGCCACACACGATACACACAGCTTAGTTGCAGTCTACCGTTCCGTAATATCGGACACGCACATCACACACAACCCGGTATGTTATAATACTTTAAATATTTTGTGATTACTTTTCTTTTGCTTGTATTACGATATATTGCGTAATAATTCTTTAAAATTATTCCATTTCCTATGTCATTATCCAGAATCACGATATGAAAATTAAAATTGATTTTGCAGATTTAAGGCATCTAGACGCAGCCTCCAAATTTAATGGAAGAAGCCTGAAGGTTAAACAAATAAAATCTAATGGGTAGAACAAATCAGTATACGCAGGGCAGCAAGTGCAACAGATTTTAAATTTTAATTGATAGACCTGACGATGATAGGATGAACATCGAAACATGTCGTCATTTTAAAATGTAACAATATCAAATGAAGAAATGTTATAATTTTATGTGATTTTAACAATCTATAAGCTTGTGTAAAGACGGTGAATAAAATTATTATAGTTTAAAAGTTGTTTTGTTAAATCGTTTTAGTAAAATAGTTTAATCGTTTTTGTTAAGTAGTTTAGTAATTTTAAATAGTTAAATTGTTTAGTTTTTGTTAAGTAGGTAAATTATTAATTTTTTGTAAAATAGTTGTTTTTAAATAGTTCAATTGTTTAGTTTTTGTTAAATAGTTGTTTTTAAATAGTTCAATTGTTTTTAGTTAAATACTTAAATTGTTTTAAGAAAATTAGTTAAACAGTTGTTTTGTTAAATCGTTTTAGTAAAATAGTTTAATCGTTTTTGTTAAATAGTTTAGTAATTTTAAATAGTTTAATTGTCTAGTTTTTGTTAAGTAGTTAAATTATTAATTTTTCGTTAAATAGTTAAATTATTAATTTTTTGTAAAATAGTTGTTTTTAAATAGTTAAATTGTTTTAGATTTTGTTAAACACTTAAATTGTTAATTAGTTTCTAATTAAATATGAATTATATATTTAAGGATATTAAATAAAAAACATGTTCATAAAATTTTCTGTTGTTATTTTGGCAAAGTAATATTTGAATGAACTTGTCGCCCTCAGTGCACTAGTGGTTAATGTGGTCGCCACTGGACCCAAGCTATGCGCGTTCAAACCCGGCCAAGGTCGGTGGATTTTTAAAGGGTGATAAAAATCCATAGCACAACTTCCTTCGGAGGGGAATTAAAGCCGGCGGTCCCATGCCTTAGATTTAGGACACAAAAAAGCATGAACGAGATGTTTCGTAAGCAAAACTCGCTGGCCACATATCTCCTGATTCCTATTAGATGGCTCTAGCAGACAAAAATAAGGATTGAGTAGAAATTGTGCGGAGGTTGTGGGCTGGTCACTCACTACTGGCAACTGCACACTTCGAAAAGACCAGGAAGAGAGAATATTTTAACTTGGTACCACAAACCACGAGTATGTGTACTGAAACAATTAGTAATAATATTCTGATGTGGGGGAACATTTTTTGTTCCAACATTCTCAAGGTAACAAATGATCGCTGCTACTTACACTACATGACTGAAACTTCGGGCTCTGAATGCATGTTCTTGTAAGAGATCCAAAACAACCCAAAAGGCTCAAAATTGTAATCACTTTTTGCTTATGTGTGTCATGCTTAATTTTGCCCACAGTCCGGTCCACATCCTTAAGGGTTAGACCTCAGACAATTTAGGCCGTTTGAACATTTAGACCTTTTGACCATTTAGGCCGTTTTGACATTTTAGGCCCTCTGGCCCATATAGGCCCAGTGGGGCATTCAGGCCCTTTGGACAATTTTGGCCCTCTGGCCCATTCGGCTCAATGGTAATTTTAGATCATTTAGGCCACCGAAGCTCAACCTGGTCTTGGAAAAAAACCCAACCTATCAATTCACCAACCCCCGTAAACTATCCTAGCCTAACCTAAACTAACTTAACCCAACACAGCCCAACCTAACTTAACATAACCTACCTAACTCAACCTAACCTAACATACATTTACAAAACTGGCCGTTGGGTCATTTAGGTTATCTTAGCTATATAGGCACTTTTGACCAGTTAGGCCCTTTGGACATTTAGCCCATTTGACGATTTAGGAACTATTGACCATTTAGACATTTTACACCATTTAGGCTTTTGTCCATTTAGGCTCTTTTGGAAATTTAGAACATTTGAGCCACTTACGCCCTTTAGACCATTTAGGCACTTTGGCCCATTTAGGCCCTTTTTACATTTTATGCACTCTGGCCCAATTATGCCCTCTGGACAATTTAGAACTTTTTGACCATTTAGGCCTTTCTTACATTTTAGGTTCTTTTGACCATTTATGCCCTTTCGAAATTTTAGGCCCTCTGGACCATATAGGCCCTCAGGAACATTTAGGCCCAGTGGGACATTTAAGCCCTTTGGACAATTTAGTCCCTCTGGCCCATTGCTGATTTTCGGCCCTTCAGGCCAATGAATCCCACCCTGGACTTGGAAAGAAACAGCCCAACCTAAACTAACCTAACCTACATTTACCAAACTGGCCTTTCTGTCATTTAGGCCCTGTTAGCAAGTTAGGTCCTTTGGACAAATCAGGCCGTATGCGCTATTTAGGCCCTCTGGGCCATTTAGATCCTTTTGACCATTTAGGCCATTTAAAAATTTAAGGCCCTTTGGGCAATACAGGCCCCAATGGGCCATTTAGACCCTCTGTGCCATTTAGAACCTTATGTGCACTTGGGCCATTTGAGACTGTTAAGCCCTCCGGGCCATTTATGACCTTTTGACAATTTAGGCCCTTTCGACATTTTAGACCCTCTGGCCCATTTAGATCCATTGAAAAATTGAACTCCTTTATACCATTAATAGCCTTTCATCATTTAGGCCGTATGGGCCACTTAGTCCCCAATGGGCCATTTAGGCCTTTTCACCATTTAGCTCATTTGTGGCAGTTTGGCCTTCTGGAAAATTTAGACCCCCATGGGCCATTTAGGACCGTTGCACAATTTATGCCCTAATGGGCCATTTAGGATCTGTGACATTTTGACCTTTTGGCCACATACCCTTTTCATCCAGTTATGCCCTCTGGGTCAATTAGGCCCTTTTGACAATTTAGGCCCTTTGGACAATTTAGTCCCTCAGGCCCATTTAGGCCCTCTGGACAATTTAGTCCCTCAGGCCCATTTAGGCCCTTTGGACCATTTGGGCCTTTTTGACAATTTAGGCCCTTTGGACCATTTGGGCCCTTTTGACCATTTAGACCCTTTGGACATTTTAAGCTCGCTGACCTATTAAGGCCCTCTGGCCCTTTCAGACCATTGGTAATTTTAGGCCCTTTAGACCACTGGGGCCCACCTTGGACTTGGAAAAAACACCAAACCTATCAATCTGCCAACTCCCCGTAAACTAACCTAGCCTAGCCTAACCCAACCTAACCTAACCTAACCTATCCTAACGTAAACCAACCTACCACTAAACCAAACGTAACAACCTAACCTAACGTACATTTAGATAACTGGCCTTTGGGTCCTTTAGGCCGTTTTGGATATATATACCCTCTTGGGAAGTTAGGTCCTTTAGACATTCTAGGCCCTGTGGGTGATTTAGGAACTAATGGGAAATTTAGACCTTCTGGGCTATTTAGCACAATTGAGTCAGATAGGCCCACTAGATATCACAATTTTTGCTGACTAAAGATTTAAAGAATCAAATTGTCTAGAAACAGTGTCAATAATCTCAAACTGAGTGGACCATCCCACTGTAGTTGACCTTAGCCACAGTTTAGAACTAAAACATGTACATATAGCCTATTTTTATGTGATAACAGATAAGGTAAAAGAACTCATGTCAAAAAAAAGGATGTTCCTTGATTTCCTAAGTTCCATGTTTCCCCCCACCTAAGCAAATTCTTGGATCCTACTGCAACATTCTTCTCATAACATCAACTTCAATGTCCGAGAACAAAGACAGGATGTCTGGTATATGATGTAATGTTTTGCTGCAAGAGAAAGGTTCATTCTTGTATTTGCCATAAAAAAAAGTACTCGATAAACTTGCATTCACAATTAATATTTATAACGCCTTTCAAAGTTGCCATAAGTGGCGTGGTCAATGTCTGATTTGCATGCAAATCTCTGAGATAGGTCATGCAAGAGATAAGGAGGATGGTCAATGTTAAACATTTTATGCTTTCAGCTTTTGGAGCCCTTCCTTCTCTGTGCCTTACATTCAGTTGCTGTCCAGCACAAACTTCCTTCGTTAAAGATTGTGGCCATCGTTGAGACTGCGTTTTGTTTTCTGCCTAAGGTTAATTCTCCAAAGGTATCAGGCACATACACCAAATTTATTCCCATTAAAACAGACAGTCATCTGTTAACCATAAACTAATTTCAACAGAAATGAGTTCAAAGGAAAATGATGTTCACAGGGAACAGATACATCAGATCTCTGTTCCCATGCTAAATACTTACCAACAAAGTACTGCATCATTTTGATGTTCATCATATTCAAAGGGCCTGTACCCGATCACCATTTCAAATGCCATTACGCCGGCACTCCACCAGTCCACTTCCTGTAACAATTAATATTACGGGTAACAGCTGCAATCAGACACTTTCATTACATTGCACACTTGTACATTTTTCACAAGGCTCTCCAAAAAACAGAAACTTTGTGGTTAGAATGAACTAATTGTTCGTTTCTTGCCTCCAGGTTAACATGGAACATTTCTAAGTCTGATAATGATTTTTTCTTCTTTTATCTATTTCATTTAGTTATCTGTCTGATTCTTGGTCAGCCACAGATTGGGGTGAATTTTCTTATGATTTTCTTTGAGTGCTCAGTCAGAACCTTAAAAAAACACTTTACTAAACACCGTTTACAATTGACATTATACAGTTATACTATCACTTATTTTACATAAATGACATTAGAACGCAAGTGAGGAAAATTATCAAATGCCATTACACCCCATTCAGTGATTATTAAAATGCTACAGGGTAAAGCTAACAGGAGCATTTTTCTATTTTTCTGTCGAGAAAGCACCTACAAATGTTCCATGTTTGTTCCGAACTGCTGTGCCTCCATCAATACTGTTTACTGCAACAAGTTTTCGCAAATATTTATGTTTATTTCAGTTCAAGAACAGCTTATACACAGAGTGTGCACATGAAATGTATGCCATTTTAATGCTAGTGAATCATTATGCAGCGGAATATAAACTAAATTAATTTGAGAATGTTATATGATGAAGTTTATAACTCGTGCTGATTTAGTTTCCATATCTTTCCACAAGATGCACCACACTCGCAGCTGTTAAGACGACATCTTAAGCAGAGGAATTCCTCACGCCTGTTTTAAAGAAGTGTGTCCTATTGACATGCTGTTGGAACAAGACAGAATGCCTCCACATTTTCACAACTAACTGATAGACAATTAAATCGCAAGTTTTAAGAGAATTTTATTGACAAGGCTGGGCCTGTGACTTGGCCACGCTGTGTGCAGGAACTTCCTCCCCTGAAAGCATTCTTCTGGGGGTACATGAGGATGCTATCCATGTGCTAACAGTGACTTCCACTTTGCCAGAACTTGGTAGGAGAATTGGCTAAAGTCACCCTAGACCTCCTTATAGAGTGGACTGAATCTGAATATAATTATGTTATCTGCCAGGCCACTTACAGCACCCTCATTGAACATCTGAAATTTAGGTCATGAACACTTGATCACATAAACTACTAAAACCCATTCAGTTTTAATTTCCATGCCTTTTAGTTGGTGAGCATGGAGCAGTGTGGTAAGGGACATGGAGTATTTCAATGGCCTTGAAGCATGAGGTTTGGTGATAGCTACTTCATTTTTCTTTCTGTTTTTGGGTGTAATGTGCCACAAGAAGATACTTAAAGCTACTTGCATGCTGAGTCACATAAGAAACAAAGTCTGAACAACACTTATTTCGAATTTTAGTGCCTGGCTTTCAAATTCTGTTATATGACAAAAATGCATGTCATCATGCCAGATGCAAGGCAGCTGACTGCGCCACATTCACTCGAATGTTTGGCCTCCTCTCTTGTATACTGACTAGTTTATGCATGTGTCGTTACAAACTCCATGAAGTTACTGTGTGTGGCTCCAAACTCTTACAATGTGTTTTCTTGATAGTTTACATTAATCATGTTTGGCATAAAACCAAGAGCTTCTTATTATCATATTGTTAACAGACAAGAAACTTACATAGCTGTAGCCTTCGCCGATGAATATCTCTGGTGCCATGTACTGACTTGTGCCACACGGTGAATACACATGATCAACCTGATGATGGAAACAACACTTTGAGTAACTGTGACAGGAATTTGGGGCACAAAAAAAACACTGATTACGTCAAAAAGTGAAGACCACCATTGGACAAAGTCCTGAGCGACTTCCATTCACCTCCTGCCTTCAGAATCCATTTCTGTAACATCCCTCTTAATGCTATGATTCTTTCCTTAATGATTTCTGAAGCTGCCATTTTCTAAGACATTTTACCACTGATACTCTGTAGCATTTCTTCTCTCTCTACACGCCCCACCCATCGTAAGTAAGATCCTTAACTGTGACCATACTCAGTATGCTGTATGTACCACAAGTTTTATGTTTATACAATATTTAAACTAAGGAGGCCAGGGTCCAACAAGGACTGCAGTGCAAAATGAAGAAGAAAATGATATTTAAACTAGGCCCTTGGGTCATCCCTTTCAGTATCCAGTATTACACTTCATGTTTACCTCCTCAAATTCACAGGCCTTGTGATATCTTTTAGTTACACACACTGTGAAAATGTGTGGTCAAATATCAGGCACCTGATGCCTGTCAACTCTTTACAGGTCTCATACTTTGACACCCCTCAAATAAAGGGCACTGCCTGATGGACAGCGGCCCACATAGCGCTTACATTTACAGCCTATGTGTCCTTGTACGCACACTGAACAAAAGATAAGGTGGATATAATATTTACCTCTTCAGAGCTGACAAACTGTTTGCATAAACCATAATCTGCAACAGCAATGCGGCCCTGAAGATCTACCAATACAGGGCTATTCAAAAAGACTGTCGGGGTTTTGTGAATTTTTGTGGGGCAGTGCATTAAACGTACGACTATTATCATTTCACTGGTGGATAGAGAAACTCTCAAAGTTTTGTTCTGTACCGCCTGCCATTCAGTAGTTATGCGTTTGGCCGCCAGGTGTCAGCTTTTGCAATATGGCGGCTAACGGTAAGGAGAAGGCGTTTTGTACTCTCGAATATCATCAAAGTCGGTCCGTTACTATTGTCCAGTGGCACTTCCACACCAAATTTGGGAAGGATCAGCCCTCCAACAATTCCATTCGCAGGTGGTATGCACAATTTGTGGAGACGGGGTGCATGTGTAAAGGAAAAAGCAGTGGGCGTCTTTCCGTGTCGGAAGCGAAAGTGGGCCAGATCAGAGTAGCTTTCCAACGTAGTTTTAGAAAATCAACTGCGAGAGGTGGCAGGGAACTCGGCATACCGCAACCCACAGTTTGGCGTGTGCTACGGAAGTGACCAAGAATGAAGCCATATCGCCTAATGCTGCTTCAAGCTTTAACACCTGATGGCCACCACCGAAGGGCGGCTTTCTGCACTGCACTGCAACAACTAATGGAAGAAGATGGCTTTTGTGACCGACTGATTTTTAGTGATGAGGCAACCTTTCATTTGTGTGGAAAAGTTAATAAACACAATATTCGAGTTTGGGTTACGGAAAATCCCCATTGTTACGTTGAACATCAGCGTGACTCCCCCAAAGTGAATGTGTTCTGCGCTGTTTCCAAAATGAAGGTATACGGTCCTTGTTTCTTCGCCGAACAGACAGTAACAGGACTGACTTATCTGGATATGGTCACTGAATGAGGACAGAGCTGATTTCATACTGCAACAAGATGGCACCCCACCTCATTTCCATCGGGAAGTCAGGGCGTTTTTAAACCAGCACTTACCGCAGCGATGGATTGGACGCGGGACGACATTGATCAGAAGTTCCTGTCTTGGCTACCTCGTTCACCGGACTTAACACCACGTGATTTTTTTTCTGTGGAGCTACGTGAAGGATCAAGTTTTTGTCCCCCCTCTACCTGCTACTATCCTGGATCTGAAAGTGCGTATCAGAACCGCCATTCTAATCATCACCGTTGACACGCTGGGGTTTGTGTGGGAAAAATGGACTATCGTGTAGATGTCTGCAGAGTGACAAATGGTGCACATATTGAGCATTTATCATGCATGTAAAATAACTTTGAGAGTTTTGCTACACAATAAAACAAGATTCGTATTCCTACCTAAATTGTACTAAGTGTAGTGATTTTTTAAAACCCCGACAATCTTTTTGAATATCCCTGTATATTGTGTGGTTTTAGGTCTCGGTGTATGACTCTTAGCTGAAAGAAACAAAGTAACAAATAAATTCCTTGAACTGAGGGGATAGAATATGGTATATCTTGCAGTCTTACTGTGGTAATGAGATGCAGTTTCAATATTTTTATTTTCTGCTACATATCACCCAAACTAAGCTGTCATTGTTACTGATTAAATTAAATACCACTGACCCCAACCAATCTGAACTGTAGCTGTGACTTGAACCGTGATTATGAGTGAGGATCTACCATGTTGCTTATGTGTAGAGGGCTGGCATGAAGGTGTTTGACACCCTAGGAAATACTTCAACTTTACCACCACTCTCGCACAATATAATCTACTTTCAATTTTAGTACTGTACACTAGTGTGAGTATGAGCCGGGATAGCTCAGTCAGTATAGTGACTAGCTACGGGCTGGACGGCCAGGGTTCGATCCCCGATGGGGGCAAAGGATTTTTCCTCTAGCCTCTGCGTCCAGATCGGCTCTGGAGCCCAGCAAGGCACAGCAAGGCAGGGCAAGGCAGGGCAAGGCAGGGCAATGCAATGCAAGGCAGGGCAGGGCAGGGCAAGGCAGGGCACGGCACAGCAAGGCAGGTCAAGGCAGGGCAATGTGGGGCAAGGCAGAGCTAGGCAGGTCACGGCAGGGCAATGCAGGTCAAGGCAGGGTAGGGCAAGGTAGGGCACGGCAAGTCAGGGCAGGGTAAGGCTGGGCTTTGCAAGGCAAGGCAGGGAAAGGAAAGGTAAGGCAGGGCTTGGCAAGGAAAGGTAAGGCAAGTTAAAGCAAGGCAAGGCAAGGCAATGCAAGGAAAGGCAAGGCAAGGCAGGACAAGGTAGGTCAAGGCAGGGCAAGGCAGAGTAGGGCAGGGCAAGCCAGGGCAAGTCAGGGCAAGGCAGGGCAAGGCAGGGCACGGAAGGGCAGGGCAGGGCAAGTCAGTTCAAGGCACGGCAAGGCAGGGAAATGCAAGGCAGGGCAAGGAAAGTCAAGGCAAGTCAAGGCAAGGCAAAGCAAAGCAAGGCAAGGCAATGCAAAGCAAATCAAGGCAAGGCAAGGCAGGGCAAGGCAGTTCAAGGCAGGGCAAGCCAGGGTAAGGCAAAGCAAGGCAAGGCAAGGCAATTGAAGGCATAGTTAGGCACGGCAAGCCAAGTCAAGGCAAGGCAAGCCAAAGCAAGGCAAGGCAAAGTAAGGCAAGGCAAGGCAAGGCAAGGCAGGGCAAGGCATGGCAGGTCAGGACAGGGCAGTGCATGTCAGGACAGGGCAGGGAGGTCATGGCAGGGCAGGGCAAGGCAGAGCAGGGCAGGCAGGGAATGGTCAAGGCAGGGCAAGGTAGGGCAGGGCAAATAAAATTAACGCAAGGCAAGGCAAGTCAAGGCAGGGCAAGGCTTGGCAATGCAAGGCAAGGCAGGATAAGGCAGGGCACGGCAGGGCAGGACAAGGCAGGGCATGGCACGGTAAGGCAAGGCAGGGGAAGGCAAGGCATGGCAAGTCAAGGCAGGGCAAGGTAGCGCAGGGCAGGGCATGGGAATTTAAGGCAATTCAAGGCAGGGCAATGCAGGCAGGTCAAGGCAGGGCAGGGCAGTGCAAGGCAGGGTAGGGCAGGGCAGGACAGGCAGGGCGGGGGTGGGCAGGGCAGAGCAGGGCAGGGCATGGCAGAGCAGGGCAGGGCAGGCCAGGGCAAGGCAGGGCTGGGCAGAGCAAGGCTAGTCAACGCAATGCAAGGCAAGTCAGGGTAAAGCAGGACAGAGCAATTTTGTGCAATCCAAAGCAGGACAAGGCAAGGCAAGGCAATGCAAGGCAGGGCAATGCAGGTCAAGACAGTGCAAGCGTGGCACGGCATGGCAGGTTAGGACAAGGAAAGGTATGGCAGTGCACTGCAAGGCAGGGCAGGGCAGCACATGGCAGGGCAAGGCAAGGCAAGACAAGGCATGGCAAGGCAAGGCAAGGCAGGCAGAGCAGGGTAAGGCAGGGCAAAGCAAAACAGTGCAGGGGAAAGCAAGGCAATGCATGGCAAGGCAAAACAAGGCTAGCAGGGAAAGGACAGGCAGAGCAACGTAGGGAAATTCAAGGCAAGGCACGGCAAGGCTGGGCAAAGCAAGGCAGGGCAAGGCAAGGCAGGGCAAGGCAACGCAGGGCAAGGCTAGATAGAGCTTGATTTGACTTGCCTTGTCTTGCCTTGCCATGCCTTGCCTGGTCTTGAATTGCCTTTCTTTGCTTTGCCCTATCCCGCCTGCCCCGCCCTGCTCTTCCCTGCCCTGCCCTACCTTGCCTTCCCTCCACTACCCTGCCTTGCCTTTCTTTGCCTTGCCATGCCTAGCCTTGCCTTGCCTTGCTTTGCCTTGCCTTACTTTGCCTTGCCTTGCCTTGCCTTGCCTAGCCTTGCCTTGCCTTACCTTGTCTTGTCTTGCCCTGCCCCGTCTGTCCCGCCCTGCGTTGCCTTGCAACGACCTGAACGCTCAGACGTGCCCTGCCTTGCCTTGCTTTGCCTTACCTTGCCTTGCCTAGAATTACCTTGCCTTGCCTAGCCACGCCTTTTCTTGCCTAATCATGCCTTGCCTTGCCTAGCCACGCATTCCCTTGCCTAGCCACGCCTTGCCTTACCTTGCCCTGCCTTGCCTTGCCTTGCCTTGCCTTGCCTTGCCTTTTCTTGCCTTGCCTTGCCTTGCCTAGCCACGCCTTGCCTTAAATTTCCTAGCCACGCATAGCCTTGCCTTGCCTAGTCACGCCTTGACTTGCCTAGGCACGCCTTGCCTTGCATAGCCAAGCCTTGCCTTGCCTAGCCACGCCTTGCCTTGCCTAGCCACGCCTTGCCGTGCCCTGCCTTGCCTTGCCATGCATTGCCCTTCCTTGGCCTTCCTAGCCACGCCTTGCCCTGCCTTGCCTTGCCTTTCTTGCCTTGCATAGCAACACCTTGCCTTGCCTAACCACGCCTTGCCTTACCTAGCCACGCCTTGCCTAGAAACGCCTTTCCTTGCCTAGCCACGCCTTGCCTTACCTAGCCACGCCTTCCCTTGCCTAGCCACGCCTTTCCTTTACTAGCCTTGCCTTGCATTTCCTTACCTTGCCTTGCCTAGCTTTGCCTTGCCTTGCCTTGCCTTGCCTTCATCGCCTTGATGATGGAGGCAGTATGACCTCTGAAACGTTTGTTAACATCGACCAGACTACACAGCGCAATAACCCAGAAGACAGAAATCTTCATTTCCCTTCAACGTTATGAACCACAAATTATAACAGATCTTGTACTTCGTGTAATGTACGGATGGTCTTTTTTTTTGATTTTTGCGATCTGATGTTTGTGCCAATAAATTCTGTTTGTATTTTAACGTTTATATGATATTGTGACGTGTTGCTTTGAGAGCAGCATAACAATGTCAATAAACAGTTTAGTTGTCTGTTTATTGACATTGTCGCGTCTGGCATTGTTGTAACCGTTTATAGACATTGTTGTATTTGGCATTGTTGTATTTGTTTATAACCATTGTTGCGTTAGACATTATTGTGTCTGGCATTGTTGTGTCTGTTTAATGACATTGTTGTATTCATTTATAATTGTTGCGTTTACCATTGTTGCGTTTAGCATTGTTGCATAGACATTGTTGTATTTGTGTATAAAAGCCGGTTGACAATCGGCTTTGGAGAGTTGGAAAGGGAGAGTGTTGAAGAGAGGTTGGAAAGAGAGAGTGTTAGAGTGAGGTTGTATTGTGAGGAGACTGTTGGAGGTTGTATTGTGGAAGGATGTAGAAGTGAGTTGCAAGCGGTATGCTGTTGCGGACATTGGTGGAGTCGAGTGAGTGGAGTCAACGAGAGGTCTGGTGTGGCGCCGAGTAAGGACGGGTCGGCTACGTGAGCGAGCACCGGGTACGTGGACCGGGGCGGCTGAGGAGCCAGCGAGAGTCCAGTGGGGTGCTACGGGCCGACGCCGAGTAAGGACGGGTCGGCTACGTGAGCGAGCACCGGGTACGTGGACGGGGGCGGCTGAGGAGCCAGCGAGAGTCCAGTGGGTTGCTACGGGCCGACGACGAGTATGGACGGGTCGGCTACGTGAGCGAGCACCGGGTACGTGGACCGGGGCGGCTGAGGAGCCAGCGTGTGTCCAGTGGGGTGCTACGGGCCGACGTGTAAGAGAAGAGAGTGAAGAGCGGAGCTCGGGGACCAGATAGACTCGATGGACAGTGCGAGAGAATGTGTGTGTTGTTGTAGAGAGAGACTCGAGTGTGTTATTGTAGAGAGATGACTGTATGTGCAGACCACTGTAAGTGATTTAATTTGACGTGAATAAATCAGGGTTGACAATCCAAGGTCGTATACCGACCCACGCTACATTGGTGTCAGAAGTGGGATTGTCAACCATGGATTGTGTACTGCAAGAAATACTGGAAAGATTGCAGAGTCTGAGCAACGACCAGCAACATCTGCAGGACAATCTTGAAGACAAGATGGATGCCAGCCAGAAACAGCTTCAGGACAGCCAGAAACAGCTACGAGACCAGTTTACATGCATCCAGCAACAGCTTCAGGACAATCTTGAAGACAAGCTGGATGCCAGCCGGAGACAGCTTCAGGACAGCCAGAAACAGCTACGAGACCAGTTTACATGCATCCAGCAACAGCTTCAGGAAAATCTTGAAGACAAGATGGATGCCAGCCAGCAACAGCTACAAGAAAATCTAGGCGCACAGTTTTCGAAAGAAATAAGCGCCCTGAGGTGCAGTCAGGTGGAATTAGAGGAAAGGATCACCGACGATCTCGGACAAAAGTTAGAGGCCACGCGGCGCGAGTTCGAGACACGGCTGCAGGCGGTGGAAGCCCGAACAAGGCACGGAGGGGCCGGAATGTTCGTGGGTGGCACGGACCGTGTGAAACCGCCTAAGTTCGACGGATCCACGTCTTGGACAGTATTTCATCGGCAGTTTGAGGCTGTGGCCAACCACAATGGCTGGACGTCTGGGGAGAAGGTAACGCATCTCCTTGCCGTACTTCAGGGGCAGGCTGCTGACATCCTGCATGGCCTTCCTGTTGGGGCGGCCTACGACGACATCCTCAACGCATTAGAGGGCCGTTACGGGGACCATCAGCTGGCGGCGGTCTACCGATCTCAGTTGAAATCAAGGACGCAGGGGAGGGGCGAAACTCTGCAGGAATTCGCAGCGGCAATAGAGAAGCTGGCCGATCGAGCGTTCGTAGGGCTTCCCGCAGATTTCTTGCAGAGGGAGGCCGCTCACGCTTTCATCGACGGCCTGGGAGACCGAGAGATTAAGCAACACCTACTAATGGGCGGGGACCGATCCCTCAATGAAGCACTCGGACAGGCCCTGAAGCTACAGGCAGCAAAGGCAGCCGCAGGATCAACACTAACGGTGCGTCAAATACAGTCAAAGGACCCACGCTACATTGGTGTCAGAAGTGTGTTGTAGACGAGATTATTTTGTGCTGTAAAGACGTTTTAGTTGATTAAATTTATTATTGTTGGAAGACTTTGTGGTCTCTTACAATCCCCGCAAGAAATCAAGGGTTGACAATCAAGGTTGTATACCGACCCACGCTACAATATTATAAATGGATAACTATGTTCGAAGTATATCATGCTTTATTACCTAAGAAGAAATGTGATTTTAATGTAAAATATGTATATGATTTGACGTCATCAAAAAAACATCAAATCTCAAATTTGTCTGTAAATGTCATTGCATCACCTATAAGCACACATATCTTTGTAACTGAGATGGTCTCAAACGTATCATGTCGACGCTGTTCGGCGATGTTCGTTGATACAGAATGTGCTATTCAGAGCTGAAAAAGCATAATAAGAAACACAGTAATCTGCTTGTAACTTACATAATATTAATCGCACAAAAGTGCTACTTCAGAGCAATTAATATCTTTCCTAAATATACATTTTATAATAATTTGAAATATTTCCGTTCAACTTGATGAACCAAAACTTCTAACAGTTTATGTACTACCTGTAATGTACGGATGATCTAATGTTTTGATTTTTACGATCTGATCTGTGTGCCACTAAATACTGTTTGTATTTTAAAGTTGAAATGTAATTTTAAAAGGATAACAATATTCGAGGTACATCATGTTTTATTACCTCAAAAGAATAGTGTTTTAATATAAAATATGTATATGATAAGACGTCATCAAACGACCTTCAAAACTCATGTGTGTCTGTAGATAATATTGCAACGTATATATTCACACACATCTGTATTTCTGCGTTAATCCCCGACGACCTCTGAGGTCGCTGCACGCAGTTTTCGTTGATACAGAATTGTGTGCTATTTAGAGCTGAAAACGCTTATTTTGACAACACATTAATCTTCTTATAACTTACATAATATTAATCGGACAAAGGTGCTACTTTAGAGCAATTAATTTCTATTCTAAGTGTACATGTTTATAATAATTGGAAATATTTCCCTTCAACTTTATTAACAACAACTTCTAACAGTTTTTGTACTACCTGTAATGTACTAATGGTCTAATGTTTTGATTTTTGCGATCTGAAATTTGTGCCACTAAATTGTGTTTGTATTTTAACGTTTATATAATATTTTAAAAGAATAACAATGTTCGAGAAATGTCAAGCTTTATTACCTCAAAAGAAATGAGATTTTAATATAAAATTAGTATATGATATGACGTCATCAAAAAACCATCTAAACTCAAATTGTCAGTATATTTACTTGCATGGTATATAATCACACATATCTTTGTAACTGAAATATTCTCAAACGTTCGGCGGTGTTCGTTGATACATAATTGTGAGTTTTTCAGTGCTGCAAACGAGTAGAATGACAACACAATAATTTGTAACTTAAATAATATTAAAGGGACAAAAGTGCTACTTTAAATAAATGTGTATCTAACACTAATGTATATGTTTTTAAAAATTGGTAACAAATCCCGTAAATATTATGAAACTCCATTTCTGACAGTTTTTGGACTACCTGAAATATGCGGGTGAACTAATGTTTTGAATTTTGCATTGTGAGCTGTGTCCACAAAATACTGTTTGTATTTTTACGTATGTATGTAATTTTGAAACGAGAACATTGTTCTAGGTAAATCATGCTTAATTAGCTCAAATGAATAGTGTTTTATATATAAAATATATGTATATGATAAGACGTCTTCAAAAAACCATCAAAACTCAACTTTGTCAGTAAATTTAATTGCTTCGTATATAATGACATATATCTTTGTAAATGAGATATTCTTCAAAATACTATGTTGTTGCTGTGCGCCGATGATAGTTGATACAGAATAGTGAGCTATTAAGAGTTTAAAACGCATAATATGTTAACACAACATTCTGATTGTAATTTAAACAATATTAATCGGACAAAAGTGCAACTTTAAACCAATGAAATCAAACGTTAACGTGTATTTTTATAATAATTCGAACCATTTCCGTTCAACTTTATGAATCACCATTTCTGACAATTATTGGACGACCTGTTATGTACGGTTTAACTAATATTGGAATTTTGCGTACTGAGCCGTGTGTCACTACATTCTGTTTGTATTATCACTTTTGTACGTATCTTTCCAAGGATGTCAATGTTCGATGAACATAATGCATTAGTTCCTTAAAAGAATAGTGTATCTTTATATAAGACATGTATAAGATAAGTCGTCTTCAAACGATCTTCAAAACTCATGTGTGTCTGTAGATAATATTGCAACGTATATATTCACACACATCTGTATTTCTGCGTTAATCCCCGACGAACTCTGTAGTCCTTGCACGCCGATATTCGTTGATACAGAATTGTGTGCTATTCAGAGCTGAAAACGCATATTATAAGAACACACTAATCTGCTTGTAACTTACATAATATTAATCGGACAGAAGTGCTACTTTAGAGCAATTAATATCCATTCTAAATATACATGTTTATAATAATTTGAAATATTTCCCTTCAACTTAATGAACCACAATTTCTAACAGTTTTTGTAGTACCTGTAATGTACGGATCGTATTGTGTTTTAATTTTTGAAATTCTGATCTTTGTGTCACTAAATTATGTTTGTATTTTAACGTTAATATGTTATTTTAAAAGGATAACATTGTTCGAGGTATGTCAAGCTTTAATACCTCAAAAGAAAGGACATTTTAATATAAAATATGTATATGATAAGACGTCATCAAAAACCATCAAAACTCAAATTTGTCTGCATTTATCATTGCATCGTAACTAATCACACATATCTTTATACCTGAGAATTCTCAAACGTTATATATGGTCGCCGTTCGGCGGTGTACGTTGATAAATAATTGTGAGTTTTTCAGAGCTGAAATCCAGTAGAATGACAACACTCTAATTTGCCTGTTACTTAAATAATATTAAAAGGACAAAAGTGCTACTATAAATAAATGTATATCAAACCCTAATGCATATGTATATAAAAATTGGTAACATTTCCCGTCAATATTATGAAACTCCATTTCTGACAGTTTATGGACTACCTGAAATATGCGGGTGGACTAATGTTTGGAATTTTGCGTTGTCAGCTGTGACCACAAAATACTGTTTGTATTTTTACGTTTGTATGTAATTTTGAAAGGATAACATTGTTCGAGGTACATCATGCTTGATTAGCTCAAAAGAATAGTGTTTTTAATATAAGACATGGAAATGATAAGTCGTCTTCAAACAACCTTAAAAACTCATGTTTGTCTGTAGATAACATTGCAACATATATATTCACACACATATGTGTTTTTGATATAATCCCCAACGAAATCTATGGTCGCTGAACGCCGATGTTCGTTGATACAGAATTGTGTGCTATTTAGAGCTGAAAACGAATAATTTGACAACACTCTAATCAGCTTGTAACATACATAATATTAATCGGACAAAAGTGCTACTTTAGAGCAATTAATATCTATCCTAAATATACATGTTTATAATAATTTTAAATATTTCATTTTAACTTTATTAACCACAACTTCTAACAGTTTTTGTACTACCTGTATTGTACGGATGGTATAATGTTTCGATTTTTGCGTTCTGATCTTTGTGCCACTAAATTCTTTTCACTATTGTACGTATTTTTTCAAGGATGACAATTTTCGATGAACATAATGCATTATTTCCTTAAAAGAATAGTGTTTTTTATATAATACGTGTATATGATAGACGTCTTCAAACAACCTTCAAAAATCATGTCTATCTGTAGGTAACATTGCAACGTATATATTCACACACATCTGTGTTTCTGCGATAATCCCCGACGAACTCTGTAGTCGCTGCACGCAGTTTTCGTTGATACAGAATTGTGTGCTATTCAGAGCTGAAAACGCTTAATATGACAACACATTAATAAACTTGTAACTTACATAATATTAATCGGACAAAGGTGCTACTTTAGAGCAATTATTCTCTCTTTTAAGTGTAAATGTTGATAATAATTGGAAATATTTCCCTTCAACGTTATTAACAACTACATCTAACAGATTTTGTACTACCTGTAATGTACGGATGGTCTAATATTTTGATTTTTGCGATCTGATATTTGTGCCACTAAATTTTGTTTGTATTTTAACGAATATATGTTATTTTAAATGGATAACAATGTTCGAGTTATATTATGCTTTATTACCTCAAAAGAAATAAGATTTTAATATAAAATATGTATATGATAAGATGTCATCATAAAAACCATCTAAACTCAAATTTGTCTGTAAATTTCATTGCATCGAATATAATCACACATATCTTTGTAACTGAAATATTCTTCAAATTACTATGTTGTTGCTGTGCGCCGATGATCGTTGATACAGAATAGTGAGCTATTAAGAGTTTAAAACGCATAATATGTTAACACAACATTCTGATTGTAATTTAAACAATATTAATCGGACAAAAGTGCAACTTTAAACCAATGATATCAAACGCTAACGTGTATGTTTATAATATTACGAAACAATTTCGTTCAACTTGATGAATCACCATTTCTGACAATTATTGGACGACCTGGTATGTACGGTTTGACTAATGTTGGAATTTTGCGTACTGAGCCGTGTGTCACTAAATACTGTATATATTATCACGTTTGTACGTATCTTTGCAAAGATGTTAATGTTCGATGATCATAATGCATTATTTCCTTAAAAGAATTGTGTTTCTTTATATAAGACATGTATATGATAAGACGTCTTCAAACGACCTTCAAAACTCATGTCTGTCTGTAGAAAATATTGCAACGTATATATTCACACATATCTGTATTTCTGCGTTAATCCGCGACGAACTCTGTAGTCCTTGCACGGCGATGTTCGTTGATTGAAAATTGCTCTAAAGTAGCACCTTTGTCCGATTAATATTGTATAAGTTACAAGCAGATTAGTGCCTTGCCCTGTCTTGCCCTACTTTGCCTTGCCTTGCCTAGCCACCCCTTGCCTTGCCTTGCCCAGCCACGCCTTGCCTTGCCTTGCCTTGAATTGCCATTCCTTTCCTTGACTTGAGTTGCCTTGAATTACATTATATTATATTACGTTACCTTACACTACATTACATTGCCTTGACTTGCCTTGCATTGCCTTGCCTTGACTTGCCTTGCATTGCCTTGCATTACATTGCTTTACGTTACCTAATATTACATTATATTACCTTGCCTTGCCTTACTTTGCCTTGCCTTAGTTTGTCATGCCTTGGCTTGTCTTGCCTTCCTATGCCTTGCCTGGTCTTGCCTTTCATTACATTACATTAACTTACGTTACCTTACATTTAATTACATTGCCTTGCCTTGCCTAGCAGCTCCTTGCTTTGCCTAGGCGCACCTCGCCTTCCCTAGTCACGCCTTGCCTTGCCTAGCCCCGCCTTGCGTTGCCTAGCTGCACCTTACCTTCCCTAGCCACGCCATGCCTTGCCTAGACACGCCTTGTCTTGCCTAGCCTCGCTTTGCTTTTCCTAGCCACGCAAGGCCTTGCCTAGCCACACCTTGCCTTGCCGAGCCACGCCGAGCCTTGCCTTGCCTTGCGTTGATTTGCTTTGCCTTGCCTTGTCTTGAATTGCCTTGCCTTGCCTAGCCACGCCTTGCCTTGCCTTGCCTAGCGACGCCTTGCCTTGTCTGGCCTTGCCTTGCCTTACCTTGCCTTTCCCTGCCTTGCCCTGCCTTACATTGCTTTGCCTAGCCACAACTTGCCTTGCCTTGCCCTGTCTTGCTCTGCCTTGTCTTGCCTAGCCACGCCTTACATTGCCTAGCCACGCCTTTCCTTGCCTAGCCACGTCTTGCCTTGCCTTGACTTGCCCTGCTTTGCCTTGCCATGCCTAGCCAACCCTTGCCTTGCCTTCAGTTGCCTTGCCCTGTCTTGCCCTGCCTTGCTTTGCCTTGCCTAGCCACGCCTTGCCTTGCCTTGACTAGCCACGCCTTGCCTTGCCTAGCCACGCCTTTCCTTGCCTAGCCACACCTTGCCTCGCCTTGCTTGCCTTGCCCTGTCTTGACCAGCCTTGCCTTGCCTTAAATTGACTTTCATTGCCTTGCCTTGTCTTGCCTTTCCCGGCCTTGCCTTGCCTTGCCTTACCTTGCCGTGCATAGCCTTGACTTGCCTTGACTTGCCAAGACTTGCCTTGCCTTGAATTTACTTGCTTAGCCTTGTCTTGCCGTGCCTAGCATTGCCTTGTCTTCTTTTGCCTTACCTTGCCTTGACTAGCCTTGCCTTGACTAGCCTTGCCTTGCCTTACCTTGTCTTCACTTGTCCTGCAACGCCTTTCCCGCCCTGCCCTGCCCTGTCCCGCCCTGGCCTCCCCTGCCCTGCCTTGCCATGCCTTGCCTTGCTCTCCCAGCTATGGCCTCACCTGACCCGCCTTGCCTTGCCTTGCCTAGACACGCTTTGCCTTGGCTTGCTTGCCTTTCCCTGCCTTGCCTAGCCACGCCTTGCCTTGCCTAGGCATGCCTTGCCATGCATAGCCAAGCCTTGCCTTGCCTAGTTACGCCTTGCCTTGTTTAGCCACGCCTTGCCTTGCCTAGCCACGCCTTGACTTGCCTAGGCACGCCTTGCCTTGCATAGCCAAGCCTTGACTTGCCTAGCCACGCCTTGCCTTGTTTAGCCACGCTTTGCCTTGCCAAGTCACGCCTTGCCGTGCCCTGTTTTGCTTCGCCTTGCATTGCCCTTCCTTGGCCTGCCTTACCTTGTCTTGCCTTGCCCTTCCTTCCCAGCTCTGCCCTGCTCTGCCCTGTCCTGCACCTCCTTACGCTGTACTGCTCTGCCCTGCCGTGCCATGCCCTGCCATGCCCTGCCCTGCCCTGCCCTTACTTGCCTTGCCTTGCCTTGCCTTGCCTTGCCCTGCCTTGCCTAGCCACGCCTTGCCTTGTCTAGCTACGCCTTGCCTTGCCTAGACACAACTTGCCTTGCCCAGCCACGCCTTACCTTGCCTTGCCTTGCCTTGCTTGCTTTGCCTTGCTTTGCGTTGATTTTCCTTGCCTTGCCTTGCCTAGCCACGCTTTGCCTTGCCTTGCTTTGCCTAGCCACGCCTTGCCTTGCCTAGCCTCGCCTTGCCTTGCTTAGCCACGCCTTGCCTTCCCTAGCCACGTCTTGCCTTGACTAGCCACGCCTTGATTGCCTTGCCTTGCCTGCCTTGATTTGCCTTGCCTTGCCTTGAATTGTATTGCCCTGCTTTGCCTTGCCATGCCTAGCCAACCCTTGCCTTGCCTTCAGTTGCCTTGCCCTGTCTTGCCTTGCCTTGCTTTGCCCTGCCTTGCCTTGCCTTGACTTGCCTTGCCTTGCTTAGCAGTGCTTTGCCCTGCTTTGATTTGCCTAGAGTTGCCTTGCCTTGCCTAGCCACGCTTTGCCTTGCCTTGTCTAGCCAAGCCTTGCTTTGCCTAGCTACAACTTGTCTTCTCTAGCCACGCCTTGCCTTGCCTTGCCTTGCCTAGCCTTGCCTAGCTACGCCTTGCCTTGAATTTCCTAGCCGCACCTTGCCTTGCCTAGCCACTCCTTGCCTTGTTTAGCCACGCCTTGGCTTACCTAGCCATGCTTTTCTTTGCCTAGCCACGCCTTGCCTTGCTTAGCCACGCCTTGCCTTGCCTTGCTTTGCCTTGCTTTGCCTTGCCTAGCGACGCCTTGCCTTGCCCTGCCTTGCCTTGCCTTGCCTTGTCTGGCCTTGCTTTGCCTTGCCTTGCCTTGCCTTGCCTTGCCGTGAGTAGCCCTGCCTTGCCTTGCCTAGCCATGCTTTGCCTTGCCTTGCCTTGCATTGCTTTGCCTAGCCTTGCTTGGCCTTGCCTAGCCTTGCCCCGTCCTGCCCTCGACTACCCTGCCTTGCCTTGCCTTGCCTTGCCTTGCCTACCTTTGCCTTGCCTTTCCTTGTCTTGATTTGCCCTGCCCCGCCTGTGCTGACCAGACCTGCCCTGCAAAACCCTGAACGCCCTGCCCTGCCCTGTCCCGCCCTGGCCTCCTCTGCCCTGCCTTGCCTTGCCTTGCTTTCCCCGCCCTGGCCTCACCTGCCTTGCCTTGCTTTGCCTTGCCTTTCATTTCATTAGTTTACATTACGTTACCTTACATTTAATTACATTGCCTTGCCTAGCCGCACCTTGTCCTCCCTAGCCACGCCTTGCCTTGCCAAGCCATGCATTGCCTTGCGTAGCCACACCTTGCCTTGCCTAGCCACGCCTTGCCTTGCCTAGCTACGCCTTGCCTTGCCTTGCCTAGCCACGCTTTGCCTAGCCTTGCTTAGCGACGCCTTACCTTGTCTGGCCTTGCCTTGCCTTGCATTACCTTGCCTTTCTTTGCCTTGACCTGCCTTACATTGCTTTGCCTAGCAACGACTTGCCTTGCATTGCCTAGCCACGCCTTGCTTGCCTTGCCCTGCCTTGATCTGCCTTGCCTAGCCACTCCTAACCTTGCCTTGCCTAGCCACGCCTTGCTTTCCCTTGCTTTGCCTTGCCCTGTCTTGCCCTGCCTTGCCTTGCCTTGCCTTGCCTAGCCACGCCTTTACTTGCATAGCCACACCTTGCCATGCCTTGCCCTGTTTTGACCTGCCTTGCCTTGCCTTACCTTGACTTTCATTGCCTTGCCTTGCCTTGCCACGCGTTGCCTTGCCTTACCTTGCCTAGCCACGCCTTGCCTTGCCTAGCCACGCTTTGCCATGCCTTGCCTTGCCTTGCCTTCCTAGCCACGCCTTGACTTGAATTTCCTTGCCACGCCTTGCCTTGTCTTGCCTAGCCACGCCTTGCCTTGTCTAGCCACGCCTTCCCTTGCCTAGCCAATTCTTGACTTGACTAGCCGCACCTTGCCTTCCCTAGCCACGCCTTGCCTTGCCTAGACGCGCCTTGCCTTGCCTAGCCACGCCCTGCCCTCCTTGCCTTGCCTTGCCTTGCCTTTCCTTGCCTTGCTTTGCCTTGCCTTGCTTTGCCTTGCCTTGCCTTACCTTACTTTGCCTTGCCTTTCGTGGCCTTGCCTAGCCTTAGCCCGCCCTGCCCTCCACTACCCTGCCTTGCCTTGCCTTGCCTTGCCTTGCCTAGCCTTGTCTTGCCGTGCCTTGCATTGCCTTGTCTTCTTTTGCCTTGCCTTGCCTTGCCTAGCCTAGCCTTGCCTTACCTTGTCTTGCCTTGCCCTGCCCCGCCTGTCCCGCCCTGGCCTCCCCTGCCCTGCCATGCCTTACCTTGCCTTGCTTTGCCTTGCCTAGCGACGCCTTGACTTGCCCTGCCTTGCCCTGCCTTGCCTTGCCTGGCCTTGCTTTGCCTTGCCTGTCCTTGCCTTGCATTGCCTTGCCTAGCCTTACCTTGCTTTGCCTTGCCTTGCTTTGCCTTGCCTTGCCTTGCCTTGCTTTGCCTTGCCTTTCCTGGCCTTGCCTAGCCTTAGCCCGCCCTGCCCTCCACTACCCTGCCTTGCCTTGCCTTGCCTTGCCTTGCCTAGCCTTGTCTTGCCGTGCCTTGCATTGCCTTGTCTTCTTTTGCCTTGCCTTGCCTTGCCTAGCCTAGCCTTGCCTTACCTTGTCTTGCCTTGCCCTGCCCCGCCTGTCCCGCCCTGGCTTCCCCTGCCCTGCCATGCCTTGACTTGCTCTCCCCGCCCTGGATTCACCTGCCCTGCCTTGCCTTGCCTTGCTTTGTCTTGCCTAGACACGCCTTGCCTTGCCCAGCCTTTCCTATCCACGCCTTGCCTTGCCTAGGTACGCCTTGCCTTGCATATCCAAGCCTTGCCTTGCCTAGTTACGCCTTGCCTTGTTTAGCCACGCCTTGCCTTGCCTTGCATAGCCAAGCCTAGCCTTGCCTAGCTACGCCTTGCCTTCTTTAGCCACGCCTTGCCTTGGCTAGCCACGAATTGCCGTGCCCTGCCTTGCCTTGCATTGCCCTTCCTTGGCCTGCCTTGCCTTGTCTTGCCTTGCCCTTCCTTCCCAGCTCTGCCCTGCTCTGCCCTGTCCTGCCCCTCCTTGCCCTGACCTGCTCTGCCCTGCCCTGCCCTGCCCTGCCTTGCCGTGCCTAGAAAAGCTTTGCCTTGCTTAGCCACGCCTTTCCTTGCCTAGCCACACCTAGCCTCGCCTTGCTTACCTTGCCCTGCCTTGACCAGCCTTGACTAGCCTTACATTGACATTCATTTCCTTTCCTTGCCTTGCCTTTCCTGGCCTTGCCATGCCTTGCCATGCCTTGCCTTATCTTGCCGTGCATAGCCTTGACTTGCCTTGCCTTGTCTTGCCTAGCTACGCTTTGCCATGTCTTGCTTTGCCTAGCCACGCCTTGCCTTCCCTAGCCACGCATTGCCTTGCCTAGCCACGTCTTGATTTTCTTGCCTTGCCTGCCTTGTCTTTCCTAGCCACGCCTTGCCTAGCCTTGAATAGCGACGCCTTGCCTTGTCTGGCAATGCCTTGCCTTGCATTACCTTGCCTTTCCTTGCCTTGCCAGCCTTACATTGCTTTGCCTAGCAACGCCTTGCCTTGCCTTGCCTAGTCGTGCCTTGCCTTGCCTTGCCTTGCCTAGTCGTGCCTTGCCTTGCCTTGCCTTGCCTAGCCCTGCCTAGATCAGTCTTGCTTAGCCACTCCTTTCCTTGCCTTGCCACGCCTTGCCTTCAATTGCCTAGACACGCCTTTCCTTGCATAGCCACACCTTGCCTTGCCTTGCCTTCCTTGCCCTGCCTTGACCTGCCTTGCCTTGCCTTGCCTTACCTTGACTTTCATTGCCTTGCCTTGCCTAGCCTTGCCTTGCCTTGCCTTGCCTTACCTTGCCTAGCCACGCCTTGCGTTGCCTAGCCACGCTTTTCCATGCCTTGCCTTACCTTGCCTTGCCTTGCCTAGCCACGCCTTGCCTTGAATTTCCTAGCCACGCCTTGCCTTGCCTTGCCTAGACGCGCCTTGCCTTGCCTAGCCACGCCTTGCCTTGCCTAGAAACGCCTTGCCTTGCCTAGCCACGCAGTGCCCTGTCTTGCCTTGCCTTGCCTTACCTTGCCTTGCCTTGTTTTGCCTTGCCTTGCCTTGCATTGCCTTGCCTTGCTTTGCCTTGCGTATCCACGTCTTGCCTTGCCTAGCCAAGCCTCGCTATGCCTAGCCTCGCCTTTCCTTGCCTAGCCACGACTTGCCTTGCGTAGACACGCCTTGCCTTGCCTAGACAAACCTTGCCTTGCCTAGCCATGCCTTACGTTGTTTTGCCATGCCTTGCCTTGCCTTGCCTAGCCACGCCTTAGCTTGCCTTGCCCTGCCCTGCCCTGCCCTGCCTTGCCCTGCCTTGCCTTTCCTTGCGTTGCCTTGCCTTGCCCTGCCTTGCCCTGCCCTGGCCTTCCCTGGCCTGCCCTACTCTGCCTTGCCTTGCCTTGCCCTCCCCGCCCTGGCCTCATCTGCCCTCCTTGACTTGCCTAGACACGACTTTCCATGCCTTGCTTGCCTTGCGTTGCCTTGCCAAGCCACGCCTTGCCTTGCCTAGCCATTCCTTGCCTTGTTTAGCCACGCCTTGCCTTGCCTAGCCACGCTTTTCCTTGCCTAGCAACGCCTTGCCGTGCACTGCCTTGACTTGCCTTGCCTTGCGTTGCCTAGCCACGCATAGCCTGGCCTTGCCTTGCCTAGCCTTGACTTTCCTTGTCCTACCTTGTTTTTCCTTGCCTTGCCTTGCCCTGCCTTGCCTTGCCTTTCCTTGCCTTCCCTTTCATTACTTTGCTTTGCCTTGCTTTTCCTGGCCTTGCCTTGTCTTGCTTTACCTTGCCCTGCCTTGCCTTGACTTGCTTTGCCTTGCCTTGCCTAGCCACGCATTGCCTTGCCTTGCCTTGCCTAACCTTGACTTTCCTTGCCCTGCCTTTTTTTTCCTTGCCTTGCCTTGCCCTGCCTTGCCTTGCCTTGCCTTTCCCTCCCCGCCCTGGCCTCATCTGCCCTCGTTGACTTGCCTAGACACGACTTTCCATGCCTTGCTTGCCTTGCGTTGCCTTGCCAAGCCACGCCTTGCCTTGCCTAGCCATGCCTTGCCTTGTTTAGCCACGCCTTGCCTTGCCTAGCCACGCTTTTCCTTGCCTAGCAACGCCTTGCCGTGCACTGCCTTGACTTGCCTTGCCTTGCGTTGCCTAGCCACGCATAGCCTGGCCTTGCCTTGCCTAGCCTTGACTTTCCTTGTCCTGCCTTGTTTTTCCTTGCCTTGCCTTGCCCTGCCTTGCCTTGCCTTTCCTTGCCTTCCCTTTCATTACTTTGCTTTGCCTTGCTTTTCTTGGCCTTGCCTTGTCTTGCTTTACCTTGCCTTGCCTAGCCTTGTCTAGCCTTAACTTGTATTGCCTTGCCTTGCCTTGCTTAGCCACGCCTTGCCTTGACTAGCCACGCCTTGCCTTGCCTAGCCAAGCATTGCCTTGACTAGCCACGCCTTGACTTGGCTAGCCACGTTTTGCCTTGTGGCCCGTCTGGTGAACGAACCCACGACCTTCGCGTTATAAGCAGAAATTTGTTAAAAGCAAACAATAACTAACAATACATAGGACAAATTACTTCCATTTCTGCGAGTGGCAGTGACTGTGAAGAGAATATCAATGTATTCCGATATCAATGTGGGGAATCATATGTTATTACATGTTTACCGGAGCAACAACTCCCCAATGAAAAAGATCTCTCCCGCTTGCACTGAAAGCTGCTAGCTGCAGTGTAAATGTTATCATTCTGGTCCTAGGATCACAACAACGAGCTCAGCGGAGAATGATGACCCCGAGGCGAATGACGAGCTCGAGGAGAACGATGACCCCGCGGTGGATGATGACCCCGAGATGTATTATGACTTCGTGGTAGATGACGAGCTCGAGGTGAACGATGAGCTCAAGAGAGACAAAGTATGATGTCTCATCAAATCGCTGAAGGCCGGCATTAAAGAGCGACGTGCAATAAACGAAATCTTGGTATGTCAGAAGTCTGTATTTGCTAGAAAGTTCCACTATCACATATCTGTCTTAAGGCTATGAACACACCATATGATGATCACATGTGGCATTTTTTTCTTCATGATTAATGGAACAAAGGATTTCCAAGTAAGGATAACGATGTTCGATGAACATAATGCATGATTTCCTTAAAAGAATAGTGTTTTTTATATAAGAGACGTATATGATTAGACGTCTTCAAACAACCGTTAAAACTCATGTCTGTCTGAAGGTAACAATACATCGTATAAATTCACACACATCTGTGTTTCTGCGATAATCCCCGACGAACTCTGCACGCCGATGTTCGTTGATACAGAATTGTGAGCTATTTAGAGCTGAAAACGCACAATATTACATCACAGGAATCTGCTTGTAACTTACATAATATTAATCGAACAAAAGTGCTACTTTAGAGCAATTAATATCTATCCTAAATATACATGTTTATATTTATTGGATATAATTCCCTACAACTTCATGAACCACAACTTTCAAAAGTTTTTGTACTACCTGTAATGTACAGATCGTATTGTGTTCTGTTCATTGTGCCACTAAATTCTTTTTGTATTTTAACTTTTATATGTATTTTTAAAAAGATTACATTGTTCGAGGTACATCATGCTTCATTACCTTAAAAGAATAGTGTTTTTTAAATAAAATATGTATATGATTAGACGTCTACAAACAACCATCAAAACTCAAATTTGTCTGAAAATTTAATTTCATCATATATAATCACACATATCTTTATAATTGTGATATTCTTCAAAATACTGTGTGTTTGCTGTGCGCTGATGTTCGTTGATACAGAATAGTGAGCTATTCAGAGTTTAAAACGCATATTATGTTATCACAACATTCTGCCTTTAACTAAAACAATATTAAACGGACAAAAGTCCTACTTTAAATAAATGTATATCTAACCATAATGTATATGTTTATAGAAATTGGAAACATTTCCTGTTATCATTATGAAACTCCATATCTGAAAGTTTTTGTAAGACCTGAAAATGCGGGTGAATTAATGTTTTGAATTTTGCGTTGTGAGCTGTGTCCACAAAATACTATTAGTATTTTTACGTTTGTATGTAATTTGGTAAGGATAACATTGTTCGGGGTACATCGTTCTTGATTATCTCAAATGAATAGTTTTTTTTATTATAAAAGATGTATATGATAAGAAGTCTTCAAACAGCCATCAAAACTCAAGACTGTCTGTAGATAAAATTGCATCGTATATATTCACACACATCTTTATTTCTGCGATAATCCCTGACGAACTGTGTGGTCGCTCCACGCCGATGTTCGATGAAACAAAATTGTGAAATATTCAGAGCCGAGAACGAATAATATGACAACAAACTAATCTCTTTGTAACTTACATAATAATAATCGGACAAAAGTCCTACTTTAGAGCAATTAATATGTAACCTAAATATACATGTTTATAATAATATGAAATATTTCCCTTCAACTTAATGAATCACCATTTCTGACAATTATTGCACGACCTATTATGTACGGTTTGACTAATGTTGGAATTTTGCCTACTGAGCCGTGTGTCACTAAATACTGTTTGTATTATCACGTTTGTACGTATCTTTGCAAGGATGTCAATGTTCGATGAACATAATGCATTATTTCCTTAAAAGAATTGTGTTTCTTTATATAAGACATATATATGGTAAGACGTCTTTAAAAGACCTTCAAAACTCATGTCTGTCTGTAGACACACATCCGTGTTTCTACTATAATCCCCAACGAACTCTGTGGTCGCTGCACGCCGATGTTCGTTGATACAGAAATGTGTGCTATTCAGAGCTAAAAACGCATAATATGACAACACACTAAACTTCTTGTAGCTTACATAATATTAATCGGACAAAAGTACTACTTTAGATTAATTAATATCTATTCTAAATATACATGTTTATAATAATTTTAAATATTTCCCTTCAACTTTATGAACCACAACTTCTAACAGTTTTTGTACTACCTGTAATGTCCGGATGCTCAAATGTTTTGATTTTTGCGTTCTGAACTTTGTGCCACTAAATTCTTTTCACTATTGTATGTATCTTTTCAAGGATGACATTGTTCGATGAACATAATGCATTATTTCCTTAAAAGAATAGTGTTTTTTATATAATACATGTATATGATAGACGTCTTCAAACAAACTTAAAAAATCATTTCTATCTGTAGATAACATTGCACCGTATATATTCACACACATCTGTGTTTCTGCGATAATCCTCGACGAACTCTGTGTTCGCTGCACGCAGTTTTAGTTGATACAGAATTGTGTGCTATTCAGAGTTGAAAACGCATAATATGACAACACACTAATCTGCTTGTAACTTACATAATATTAATCGGACAGAAGTGCTAATTTAGAGCAATTAATATCCATCCTAAATATACATGTTTATAATAATTTGAAATATTTCCCTTCAACTTAATGAACTTCAACTTCTAGCAGTTTTTGTAGTACCTGTAATGTACGGACCGTATTGTGTTTTAATTTTTGAATTCTGATGTTTGTGCCACTAAATTCTGTTTGTATTTTAACAATAATATGTTATTTAAAAAGGATAACATTTTTCGAGGTATGTCAAGCTTTATTACTGCAAAAGAAATGAGATTTTAATATAAAATATGTATATGATAAGACGTCATCAAAAACCATCAAAACTCAAATTTGTATGCATTTATCATTGCATCGTAACTAATCACACATATCTTTATACCTGATATATTCTCAAACGTTATATATGGTCGCCGTTCGGCCTTGTTCATTGATACATAATTGTGAGTTTTTCAGGCCTGAAATCAAGTAGAATGACTACACTTTTATTTGCCTGTTACTTAAATAATATTAAAAGGACAAAAGTGCTACTACAAATAAATGTATATTAAACCCTAATGCAAATGTATAGAAAAATTGGTAACATTTCCCGTCAACATTATGAAACTCCATTTCTGACAGTTTTTGGACGACCTGAAATATGCGGGTGGACTAATGCTTTGAATTTTGCGTTGTCAGCTGTGACCACAAAATACTATCTGTATTTTTACGTTTGAATGTAATTTTGAAAGGATAGCATTGTTCGAGGTACATCATGATTGATTAGCTTAATTTAATAGTGTTTTTTATATAAAATACATTTATATGATAAGACTTCAAACAACCATCAAAACTCAAGTATGTCTGTGGATATAATTCCAACGTATATATTCACACACATCTGTGCTTTTGATATATTCCCCAACGAACTCTGTGGTCGCTGCACGCCGATGTTCGTTGAAACAGAATTGTGTGCTATTCAGAGCTAAAAACGCATAATATGACAACACACTAATATTCTTGAAACTTACATAATATTAATCGGACAAAAGTACTACTTTACAGCAATTAATATCTATCCTAAATATACATGTTTATAATAATTTTAAATATTTTCATTCAACTTTAAGAACCATAATTTCTAACAGTTTTTGTACTACCTGTAATGTACGGATGGTCTAATGTTTTGATTTTTCGTTCTGGTTATTGTGCCACTAAATTCTTTTCACTATTGTACGTATCATTACAAGAATGACGATGTTTGATGAACATAATGCATTATTACCTTAAAGGAATAGTGTTTTTTATATAATACATGTATGTGATAGACGTCTTCAAACAACCGTCACAAATCATGTCTGTCTGTAGATAACATTGCAACGTATATATTCACACACATCTGTGTTTCTGCGATAATCCCCGACGAACTCTGTGGTCGCTGAACGCAGATTTTCGTTGATACAGAATTGTGTGCTATTCAGAGCTGAAACGCTTAATATGACAACACATTAATCTACTTGTAACTTACATAATATTAATGGGACAAAGGTGCTACTTTAGAGCAATCATTCTCTATTTTAAGTGTACATGTTTATAATAATTGAAAATATTTCCCTTCAACTTTATAAACAACAACTTCTAAAAGTTTTTGTACTACCTGTAATGTACGGATGGTCTAATGTTTTGTTTTTTCGATCTGATATTTGTGCCACTAAATTGTGTTTGTATTTTAATATATATATGTTATTTTCAATGGATAACAATGTTCGAGGTATATCATGCTTTATTACCTCAAAAGAAATGAGATATTAATATAAAATATGTATATGATAAGATGTCATCAAAAAACCATCTAAACTCAAATTTGTTTGTAAATTTCATTGCATAGAATATAATCACACATATCTTTGTAACTGAGATATTCTTCAAAATACTATGTTGTTACTGTGCGCCGATGATCGTTGATACAGAATAGTGAGCTATTAGGAGTTTAAAACGCATAATATGTTAACACAACATTCTGATTGTAATTTAAACAATATTAATCGGACAAAAGTGCAACTTTAAACCAATGATATCAAACGCTAACGTGTATGTTTATAATATTTCGAAACAAATTCGTTCAACTTGATGAATCACCATTTCTGACAATTATTGGACGACCTGGTATGTACGGTTTGACTAATGTTGGAATATTGCGTACTGAGCCGTGAGTCACTAAATACTGTTTGTATTATCACGTTTGTACGTATCTTTGCAAGTATGTTAAAGTTCGATGAACATAATGCATTATTTCCTTAAAAGAATTGTGTTTCTTTATATAAGTCATGTATATGATAAGACGTCTTCAAACGACCTTCAAAACTCATGTCTGTCTGTGGATAATATTGCAACGTATATATTCACACACATCTGTATTTCTGCGTTAATCCCCGACGAACTCTGTAGTCCTTGCACGCCAATGTTCGTTGATTCAGAATTGCTCTAAAGTAACACCTTTGTCCGATTAATATTGTGTAAGTTACAAGCAGATTAGTGCCTTGCCCTGTCTTGACATTCCTTTCCCTGTCCTGTCCTGCCCTACCCTGCCCTGCCCTGCCTTGCCTTGCTTTGCCTTTCATTCCCATGCCTTGCCTTGCTTTGCCTTGCCCTGCTTTGCCTTACCTTGCCTTGCATTGTTTGCCTTGCCTTGCCTAGACACGCCTTGCCTTGGCTTGTTGCCTTTCCCTGCCTTGCCTAGTCACGCCTTGCCCTGCCTTGCCCTGCCTTGCCTTGCCTGGCCTTGCCTTGCCCTGCCTGCAATGGCCTAACTTGCCCTGCCCTGCCGTGCCTTGAATTGCCTTGCCTTGCCTTACCTTGGCTTGCCTTGCATTGCCTGGACTTGCCTTGCTTTGCCTTGCTTTGCCTTGCCCTGCCTTGCCTTACCTTACTTTGCTTTGCATAGCCTTGACTTGCCTTGCCTTGTCTTGCCTTGCCATGATTTGCTTTGCCTTGCCTTGACTTTCCTTGCCCTGTATTGCGCTGACTTGCCTTGCCTTGCCTTGCTTGCCTTGCCCTGTATGCCCTACCCTGACCTGCCTTGCCCTGCCCTGCCTTGCCTTGAATTACTTTGCCTTGCCTTACCTTGCCTTTCCTTGCCTTTCCTTGCCTTGCCTATCCTTGCCTTGCTTTGCCTTGCCCTGCCTTACCTTACCTTGCCTTGGTTTGTTTGCCTTGTCTAGCCAAGCATTGCCTTGCCTTGCCTTGCCTAGCCACGCCTTGCCTTGCCTAGACACAACTAACGTTGGCTAGCCACGCCTTACATTGTCTTGCCTAGCCACGCTTTGACTTGCCATGCCTAGCCACGCCTTGCTTGCCTAGCCACGCCTTGCCTTGCTTAACCACACCTTGCTTTGCCTAGCCACGCCTTGCCATGCCTAGCCACGCCTTGCCATGCCTAGCCACGTCTTGCCTTGCCTTGCCTTGCCTGCTTTGCCTCGACTTGCCTTGCTTTGCCTTGCCTAGACTTGCCTTGCTTTGCCTAGCCACGCCTTGCCTTGCGTAGCCACACCTAGCCTTGCCTAGACACACCTTACTTTGACTAGCCACGCATTGCCTTGCCTAGCCGCACTTTGGTTTCCCTAGACACGCCTTGCCTTGCCTAGACACGCCTTGCCTAGCCACGCCTTGCCTTGCCAAGCCACGCCTTCTCTTGCCTAGCCAAGCCTTGCCTTGCCTAGCCGCACCTTGCCTTCCCTAGCCACGCCTTGCCTTGCCTAGACGCGCCTTGCCTTGCCAGGCCACGCCTTGCCTTGCCTAGCCACGCCTTGCCTTGCCTTGCCTAGCCACGCACTGCCCTGCCTTGACTTGCCTTTCCTTGCCTTGTCCTGCCTGGCCTTGCCTTGCTTTGTCATGCCTTGCCTTGCCTTAAATTGCTTGCCTTGTTTTGCCTTGTCTTGCCTTGCCTTTCCACGTCTTGCCTTGCCTAGCCACGCCTCGCTATTCCTAGCCTCGCCTTTCCTTGCCTAGCCACGCCTTGCCTTGCCTAGACACGACTTGCCTTGCCTAGACAAACTTTGCCTTGCCTAGCCATGTCTTACCTTGCCTTGCCATGCCTTGTCTTGCCTTGCCTAGACAAACTTTGCCTTGCCTAGCCATGTCTTACCTTGCCTTGCCATGCCTTGTCTTGCCTTGCCTAGCCACGCCTTGCCTTGCCTTGATTTGCATGACCTTGCCTTGCCTTGCCTAGCGACGCCTTACCTTGCCTTGCATTACCTTGCCTTGCCTTGCCTTGCCTTGCCTAACCACGCTTTGCCTTACCTTGCCTAGCCTCGCCTTGCTTTGCCTAGCCACGCCTTGACTTGCCTAGCCACGCCTTGCCTTTCCTAGCCACGCCTTGCCATGCCTAGCTACGCCTTGTCTTGCCTTGCCTGGCCTTGCCTTCCCTTAGCTTGCCTTTTCTTGCCTTGCCCTGACTTACATTGTTTTGCCTAGCCACGCCTTCCCTTGGCTAGCCACGTTTTGCCTTGAGGCCCGTGGCGGAAACGAACCCACGACCTTCGCGTTATCAGCACAAGTTTGTTAAAAGCAAACAATAACTAACAATACAAAGGGCATTTTACATCCATTTCTGCGAGTGGCAGTGACTGTGTAGAGAATATCAATGTATTCCCATATCAATGTGGGGAATCATATGTTAGTAAATGATTACCTGAGCAACAACTCCCCAATGAAAAAGATCCCTCCCGCTTGCACTGAAAGCTGCCAGCTGCAGTGTAAATGTTATCATTCTGGTCCTAGGATCACAACAACGAGCTCGAGGTGGACGATGACTCCGCGGAGAATGATAATCCCTACGTGAATGACGAGCTCGAGGAGAACGATGACCCCGCGGTGGATGATGACCCCGAGATGTATTATGACTTCTTGGTGGATGACGAGCTCGAAGTGAAAGATGAGCTCAAGAGAGACAAAGTGTGATGCCTTTATCAAATCGCTGAAGGCCGGGATTAAAGAGCGAAGTGCAATGAACGAAATCTTGGTATGTCAGAAGTCTGTATTTGCTAGAAAGTTTCCACTATCACATATGTGTCTTAAGACTATGAACACAACATATGATGATCACATGTGGCATTGTTTCCTATATGATTAATGGAACAGGGGATTTCCAAGTAAGGATTACAAAGTTTGATGAACATAATGCATGATAGCCCTGCCTTGCCATGACTTGCCCTGCCCTGGCCTGCCCTGCCCTGAACTGCCCTGCCCTGCCTGACCTGCCTTTCCCTGCCTTGCTTTGCCTTGCCTTGCCTTGCCTTGCCCTGCCTTGCCCTGCCCTGGCCTGCCCTGCCCTACCCTTCCTTGCCTTGCCTTGCCTAGCCACGCCTTCCCTTGCATAGCCACGTCTTGCCTTGCCTTACCTTGCCTTGCCTTGCATTGCCTTGCCTTGACTTGCCTTAGTTTGCCTTGCCTTGTTTTGCCATGCCTTGCCTTGCATTGCCTTGCCTTGTTTGGCCATGCCTTGCCTAGCCACGCCTTGCCTTGCCTAGACACGCCTTGACTTGCTCTGCCCTGCCCTGCCCTGAATTGCCTAGCTTTGCCTTGCTTTGTCTAGCCTTGCCTAGACTTGCCCCGCCCTGCCCTCCACTACCCTGTTTTGCCTTGCCTTCCCTAGCCTTGTCTTGCCTTGAATTGCATTGCCTTGTCTTCCTTTGCCTTGCCTAGCCTTGTCTTGCCTTACCTTGTCTTGCCTTGCCCTGCCCCGCCTGTGCTGACCTGACCTGCCCTGCAACGCCCTGAACGCTCTGCAATGCCCTGTCCCGCCCTGCCCTGCCCTGCCTTGCCTTGACTTGCCCTGTCCTGGCCTGCCCTGCCCTGAACTGCCCTGCCCTGACTGACCTGCCTTTCCCTGCCTTGCTTTGCCTTGCCTTGCCTTGCCTTGCCCTGCCTTGCCCTGCCCTGGCCTGCCCTGGCCTGAACTGCCCTGCCCTGCCTTGCCTTGCCTTGCCTAGCCACGCCTTCCCTTGCATAGCCACGTCTTGCCTTGCCTTACGTTGCCTTGCCTTGAAATTGCCTTGCCTTGACTTGCCTTAACTTTTCTTGCCTTGTTTTGCCATGCCTTGCCTTGCATTGCCTTGCCTTGCCTAGCCATGCCTTGCCTAACCACGCCTTGCCTTGCCTAGACACGCCTTGCCTTGCTCTGCCCTGCCCTGCCCTGCCCTGCCCTGCATTGCCTTGCCTTGCCTTTCCTTGCCTTGATTTGCCTGGCCTTGCCTTGCTTTGCCTTGCCTTAACTTGCCTTAGCTTGTCTTGCATTGTTTTGCCTTGCCTTGCCTTGCCTTGCATTGTTTTGCCTTGCCTTGCCTTGCCTTCCCTAGCCACGCCTTGCCTAGCCACGCCTTGTCTAGAAACGCCTTGCCTAGCCACGCCTTGTCTTGCCTAGACAAACCTTGCCTTGCTTAGCCACGCCTTACCTTTCCTTGCCTAGCCACACCTTGCCTTTCCTTGCATTGCTTAGCCTTGCCTACCCACAACTTGCCTTGAAATTCCTAGCCAAGCCTTAGCTTCTTTGCCTAGCCACGCCTAGCCATGATTAGCCACGCTTTGCCTTCTTTAGCCACGCCTTGCCTAGCCACGCCTTGCTTTGAATAGCCACGCCTACATTTGCCTAGCCACGCCAAGCCTTGCCTAGCCGCAAATTACCTTCAATAGCCACGCTTTGCCTTACCTAGCCACGCCTTGCCATGCCTAGACACGACTAGCCTTGCCCAGCCAAGCCTTGCCTTGCCTTGCTATGCCTTGCCTAGCGATACCTTGCCTTTCCCTGCCTTGCCTTGTCTGGCCTTGCTTTGCCTTGCATGGCCTTACCTTGCCTTGCTTTCCTTGCCTTGCTTTGCCTTGTCTTGAATTGCCTTGCATTGCCTTGTCTTCCTTTGCCTTGCCTTGCATTGCCTAGCCTTGCCTTGCCTTACCTTGTGTTGCCTTTGCCTGCCCCGCCTGTCCCGCCCTGCCCTGCCCTGTCCCGCACTTACCTCCCCTGCCCTGCCTTACCTTGCCTTGTCTTGCCCTCCTCGCCCAGGCCTCACCTACCCTGCCTTGCCTTGCCTTGCCTAGCCACGCCTTGCCTTACCTAGCCACTACATGCTTTGTCTAGCCACGCCTTGACTTGCCTAGCCACGCCTTGCCTTGCCTAGCCAAGCCTTGTTTTGCCCAGCCACACCTTGCCTTGTTTAGCCACGCCTTGCCTTGCCTAGCCACACTTTTCCTTGCCTAGTTACGCCTTGCCGTGCCCTGCTTTGCCTTGCCTTGCATTGCCCTTAATTATTATGGCTTGCCTTGCCTTGCCTTAACCTGCGTTCCCTTCCCTGCTCTGCCCTGCCCTGCCCTGCGCTGCCCTACCTAGCCCTGCCTTGCCTTGCCCTGCCTTGCCCTGCCCTGGCATGCCCTACCCTGCCCTGCCCTGCCCTGCCCTGCTTTGCCCTGCCTTGCCTTGCCTTGCCCTTATTTACCCTGCCCTGCCCTGCCCTGCCTTGCCTTGCGTTGCCTTGCCTTGGTTGGCCTTGCCTTGCCTTGCCTTGCTTTGCATTGCCGTATCTTGCCTTGCCTTGTTTTGGCTTGCCTTCCCTTGCTTTGCCTTGCCTTGATTATAATTGCCCTGCCTTGCCTACCTTGCTTTGCCTTGCCTTGCCTAGCCACGCCTTGACTTTCCTAGGCATACATTGCCTTGCCTAGAAAAGCCTTGCCTTTCATAGCCACGCCTTGAGTTGTTTAGCCACGCCTTGCCTTGCCTAGGAACGCCCTGCCGTGAACTGTCTTGCCCTGACTTGCCCTGCATTGCATTGCCTTGCCTTACCTTGCCTTGCTTTGCCTAGACTTGCCTTGCCTTGCCTTGCCTAGCCACGCCTTGCTTTGTCTAGCCACGACTTGCCTTGCTTAGCCAGGCCTTGTCTTGCCTAGCCACGCCATGACTTGCCTTGCCTTGCCTTGACTTTCCTTGCCTTGCCATGCCCTGCCTTGTTTTGCCTTGCCTTGCCTTGCCTTGCCCTGCCTTGCCTTGACTTGCCTTCCCTTTCATTGCCTTGCTTTGCCTTGCTTTTCCTGGTCTTGCCTTGCCTTTCTATACATTGCCTTGCTTTACATTTCCTTGCCTAGCCTTGCCTTGCCTTGCCTTGTATTGCCTTTCCATGCTTTGCCTTGCCTTGCCTAGCCTTGTAGTGATTATTCTTGCCCTGCCTTGCATTGCCTTGCCTTGCCTAGCCACGCCTTGACTTGCCTAGGCACGACTTGCCTTGCCTAGCCAAGCCTTGCCTTGCCTAGTCACGCCTTGCCTTTTTGTTCCTCGCCTTGCCTTGCGTAGCCATGCCTTGCCTAGCCACGCCTTGCCGTGCCTTGCCTTGCTTTGCCTTGCATTGCCCATCCTTTTCCTGCCTTGCCTTGCCTTGCCAGGCCCTGCTTCCCAGCCCTGCTCTGCCATGCCCTGACCTGCCCTGCCTTTCCCTGCCTTGCTTTGCCTTCCATTGCTTTGCCCTATCCTGCTCTGCCCTGCCTTGCCCTGCTCTACCCTGCCCTTCCCTGGCCTACCCTGCCCTGCCTTGCCTGCCTTGCCTTGCCTTGCCCTGACTTTCCCTGCCCTGGCCTAACGTGCCCTGCTCTGCCCTGCATTGCCTTGCCTTGAATTGCCTTGCCTTTCTTTGCATTGCCTTGCCTGGTTTTGTCTTGATTACCTTTCTTTGCCTTGCCTTGACTTGACTTTCCTTGCCCTGCCTTGCCCTGCGTTGCCTTGTCTTGCCTTGCAAAGCCACACCTTGCCTTGCCTAGCCACGCCTCGCTTTGCCAAGCCACGCCTTTCCTTGCCTAGTTACGGCTAACCTTGCCTTGCATTGCCTTGTCTTGCTTTGCCTTGCCTTGCGTTGACTTGCCTTGCCTTGCCTTGCCTAGCCATGCTTTGCCTTACCTTGCCTTGCCTAGCCACGCCTTGCCTTGCTTAGCCACGCCTTGCCTAGCCACGCCGAGCCTTGCTTAGCCACGCCTTGCCTTGCTTAGCCACGCTTTGCCTTGCCTAGCCACGCGTTGCCTTGCCTAGCCACACCTTACTCTGCCATGCCCTGCCTTGTTTTGCCTTGCCTTGCCTTGCCTTGCCCTGCCTTGCCTTGCCTTGCCTTCCCTTTCATTGCCTTGCTTTCCCTTGCTTTTTCTGGCCTTGCCTTGCCTTGCTTTACATTGCCTTGCGTAGAATTATCTTGCCTTTCCTTGTATTGCCTTTCCACGCCTTGCCTTGCCTTGCCTAGCCTTGCCTTGACTATCCTTGCCCTGCCTTGCCCTGTTTTGCATTACCTTGCCTTGCCTAGCCAAGCCTTGCATTGCCTAGTCACGCCTTGCTTTGTTGATCCACGCCTTGACTACCCACGCCTTGCCAGGCCTTGCCTTGCCTTGTCTTGCATTGCCAAACCTTGCCCTGACTTGCCTTGCCAGGCCCTGCCTTCCAAGACCTGCTCTGCCATAACCTGCACTGCCCAGCCTTGCCCTGCCATGCTTTGCCTTGCCCTGCCCTGCCCTGCCCTGCCCTGCCCTACCCTGCCCTGCCCTGCCCTGCCTTGCCTGCCTTGCCTTGCCTTGCCCTGCCTTGACCTGCTCTGGCCTGACCTGCCCTGCTCTGCCCTGCACTGCCTTGCCTTGCCTTGCCTTTCATTACATTACCCTACCTGGCCTTGCCTTGCTTTGCCTTTACTTGCCTTGCCTTACCTTGCCTTGCCTTGTTTTGCCTTGCCTTGCCTTGCATTGCCTTGAATTGCGTAGCCAGGCCTTGCTTTGTCTAGCCACGCCTCGCTTTACCAAGCCACGCCTTGCCTGGCCTAGCCACGCCTTGCCTTACCTAGGCACGCATTGCCTTGCCTAGACACAACTTGCCTTGCCTAGCCACGCCTTACCTTGCCTTGCATTGCCCTGCCTTGCCTTGGTTGGCCTTGCCTTGCCTTGCTTTGCATTGCCTTAGCTTGCCTTGCTTTGTTTTGCCTTGCCTTGCCTTGCTTTGCCTTGCCTTGACTATAATTGCCCTGCCTTGCCTACCTTGCTTTGCCTTGCCTTGCCTAGCCACGCCTTGACTTTCCTAGGCATACATTGCCTTGCCTAGAAAAGCCTTGCCTTGCATAGCCACGCCTTGCCTTGTTTAGCCACGCCTTGCCTAGGAACGCCCTGCCGTGAACTGTCTTGCCCTGATTTGCCCTGCATTGCATTGCCTTGCCTTACCTTGGCTTGCTTTGCCTAGACTTGCCTTGCCTTGCCTAGCCACGCCTTGCTTTGTCTAGCCACGCCTTGCCTTGCTTAGCCAGTCCTTGTCTTGCCTAGCCACGCCAAGCCTTGCCTTGCCTTGCCTTGACTTTCATTGCCTTGCCATGCCCTGCCTTGTTTTGCTTTGCCTTGCCTTGCCTTGCCCTGCCTTGCTTTGCCTTGCCTTCCCTTTCATTGCCTTGCCTTGCCCTGACTTTCCCTGCCCTGGCCTAACATGCCCTGCTCTGCCCTACATTGCCTTGCCTGGTTTTGTCTTGCTTTACCGTTCTTTGCCTTGCCTTGCCTTGCCTTGCCTTGCCTTTCCTTGCCCTGCCTTGCCCTGCCTTGCCTTGTCTTGCCTTGCCTAGCCACACCTTGCCTTGCCTAGCCACGCCTAGCTTTGCCAAGCCACGCCTTTCCTTGCCTAGCTACGGCTAACCTTGCCTTGCATTGCCTTGTCTTGCTTTGCCTTGCCTTGCGTTGACTTGCCTTGCCTTGCCTTGCCTAGTCTTGCTTTGCCTTACCTTGCCTTACCTAGCCACGCCTTGCCTTGCCTAGCCACGCCTTGCCTTGCTTAGCCACGCCTTGCCTAGCCACGCCGAGCCTTGCTTAGCCACGCCTTGCCTTGCCTAGCCACGCCTTGCCTTGCCTAGCCACGCCTTGCCTTGCCTAGCCACACCTTACATTGCCTTGCCTTTCCTTGCTTTTCTTTGACTTGGCTTGCCTTGCCTTCCCTTGCCTTGCCATGCCCTGCCTTGCACTTCCCTGCACTACACTGTTCAGTCCTGACCTGCCCCACCTTGTCATGCCCTGCCCTGATTTGCTCTGCCCTATCCTGCTGTGCCCTGCCTTGCCTTGCCTTGCCTTGCCTTAGCTTGCCTTGCCACGTTTTTACTTGCCTTGCCTTGCTTTGCCTTGCCTTGACTATCCTTGCCCTGCCCTGGCCTGCTCTGCCCTGCTCTACCCTGCTTTGCCCTGAATTGCCTTGCCTTGCCTTACCTTGTTTTGCCTTTGCCTTGCCTTGCCTTGCCTTGCCTTGCCTAGCCACGACTTGCCTTGCCTTGCCTAGCCAAGCCTCGCTTTGCCTAGCCACGCCTTGCCTTGCCTAGCCACGTTTTGCCTTGCTTAGCCACGCCTTGCCTTGCCAAGACACAACTTGCCTTGCCTTGCCTTGCTTTGCCTTCCCCTGCGTTCCCTTACCTTGCCTTGCTTTGCCTAGCCACGCAGTGCATTGCCTTGCCTTGCCTGGCCACGCCATGCCTTGCGTAGACACGCCTTGCCTTGCTTAGCCACGCCTTGCCTTGCCTAGCCACGCCTTGTCATGCCTAGACACGACTTGCCTTGCCTAGCCACGCCTTGCCCTGCCCTGGCCTGCCCTGCTCTGCCTAGCCTTGCCTTGACTTCCCTTGCCTAGCCCTGCCTTGCCCTGCCCTGGCCTGCCCTGCTCTGCCTAGCCTTGCCTTGACTTGCATTGCCTTGCCCTGCCCTGCCCTGCCCTACCTTGCTCTGATTTGCCCTGCCTTGCCCTGCCTTGCCCTGCCTTGCCTTGCCTTGCCCTGCCTTACCCTGCCCTGGCCTTCCTTGCCCTGCTCTGCCTTTCCTTGCCTTTCCGTGCTTTGCCTTGACTTGCCCTGTCTTGCCTTGCCTTGCCTCGCCACGCCTTTCCTTGCCTAACCACAACTTGCTTTGCCTTGCCTTGCCTTGCCCTGCCTTGCCCTGCCTTGCCTTGACTTGCCTTACCTTGAATTTCATTGCCTTGACTTTCCTTGCCTTAAATTATCTTGCCTATCCTTGACTTGCCTTGCCTTGTCTTGCCTTGCCATAACTTGCCTTGCCTGGACTTTCCTTGCCCTGCCTTGCCTTGCCTTGCCTAGCCAAGCATTGCCTTTACTTGCCTTGTCTTTCCTTACCCTGCCATGCCCTGCCTTGTTTTGCCTTGCTTTGCCTTGCCTTGCCCTGCCTTGCCTTGCCTTGCCTTCCCTTTCATTGCCTTGCTTTGCTTTGCTTTTTCTCGCCTTGCCTTGCCTTGCTTTACATTGCCATGGGTAGAATTATCTTGCCTTTCCTTATATTGCCTTTCCACGCCTTGCCTTGCCTTGCCTAGCCTTGCCTTGACTATCCTTGCCCTGCCTTGCCCTGTTTTGCATTACCTTGCCTTGCCTAGCCAAGCCTTGCCTTGCCTAGTCACGCCTTGCTTTGTTGATCCACGAGTTGCCTAACCACGCCTTGCTAGGCCTTGCCTTGCCTTGTCTTGCATTGCCAATTCTTGGCCTGCCTTGCCTTACCAGGCCCTGCATTCCAAGACCTGCTCTGCCATGACCTGCACTGCCCAGCCTTGCCCTGCCTTGCTTTGCCTTCCCTTGCCCTGCCCTGCCCTGCTCTGCCCTGCCCTGACCTGCTCTGCCCTGCTCTACCCTGCCTTGCCCTGACCTGCCTTGCCTTGCCTTGCCTTGCCTTGCCTTACCTTGTTTAGCCTTGCCTTTCCTTGCTTTGCCTTGCCTTGCCTTACCTTGCCTTGCCTAGCCACGCCTTTGCATTGCCTTGCCTAACCTGCCTTGCCTTGCCTTTTCTTGCCTTGACTTGTTTTGACTTGCCTTGCCCTACATTGCCATTGCCCCGCCCTACCCTCCGATGCCCTGCCTTGCCCTGCCTTACATTGCCCTGCCTTGCCCTGTCTTGCCTTTCCTTGCATACCTTGCTTTGCCTTGCCTTGCCTAGATTTGCCTTGCATTGCCTTACCTTGCTTAGCCACGCCTTGCCAAGCCACGCCTTGCCTTGCCTAGCTACACCTTACCTTGCGTTGACTTACTTTGATTTGCCTTGGCTTGCCTTGCCTTCCCTTGCCTTACCATGCTCTGCCCTGCTCTGCCATTTCCTACCCTGCTCTGCCTTTACCTACACCTCCTTGTCCTGCCAAGCCCTGATTTGCTCTGCCCTGCCCTGCCCAGCCTTGCCTTGCCTTGCCTTGCCTTTCCTTGCCTTGCCTTGGTTGGCCTTGCCTTACCTTGGCTTGCCTTGCGATAGCTTGCCTTGACTTGTTTTGCCTTGCCTTGCTATGCCTTGCCTTGACTATCCTTGCCCTGCCTTGCTTTGCCTTGCCTTGCCTAGCCACGCCTTGACTTACTTAGGCATGCCTTGCCTTGCCTAGAAAAGCCTTGCCTTGCATAGCCACGCCTTGCGTTGTTTAGAAAAAGACTTGCCTTGCCTAGCCACGCCTTGCCGTGCCCTTTCTTGCCTTACCTTGCCTTGCCTTTCCTTGAATTACAATGCCTGGCCTTGCCTTGCTTTGCCTTGCCTTGCCTTGCCTTACCTTGACTTGCCTTGTTTTGCCTTGCCTTGCCTTGCTTTGCCTTGCCTTGCATTGCCTTGCCTAGCCACGCCTTGCCTTGCCTAGCCACGCCTCGCTTTGCCTAGGCACGCCTTGCCTTGCATAGCCACGCCTAGCCTTGCCTAGCCACGCCTTGCCTTGCATAGACACAACTAGCCTTGCCTAGCCACGCCTTACCTTGCATTGCTTTGCTTTGCTTTGCCTTGCCTTACGTTGACTTGCCTTACCTAGCCACGCTTGCCTTGCCTTGCCTTGCGTAGCCACGCAATGCCCTGCTTAGCCACTCCTTGCCTTGCTCAGCGACGCCTTTCCTTGCCTAGGCACGCCTTGCCTTGCCTAGCGACGCCTTGTTTTGCCTATCCACGCCGAGTTTTGCCTAGCCACGCCTTGCCATGCCTAGCCACGCCTTGCCAGGCTTAGCCACGCCTTGCCTTGCCTTGCTTTGCCTTGCCTAGCGACGCCTTGCCTTCCCTGCCCTGCCTTGCCTTGTCTGGCCTTGCTTTGCCTTGCATGGCCTTGCCTTGCTTTGCCTTGCTTTGCCTTGCCTTGCCTAACCTTGCCTTGCCTTGCCTAGCCACTCCTTGCCTTGTCTATCCACGCCTTGCCTTGCCTTGCATGACTACGCCTTGCCTTGCTTAGCCACGCCTTGCCTTGCCTAGACACACTTTGCCTTTACTAGCCACGCCTTACCTTGCCTTGCCTTGCTTTGCCTTGCCTTTACTTGCCTTGATTTGCCTTGCCTTGCATTGCCTAGCCACGCTTTGCCTTGCCTTGCCTTGCCTTGCTTGCCTTGCCTTGCTTTTCATTGCCTTGCGTTGACTTGCCTTGCCTTGCCTTGCCTAGCCACGCCTTACCTTGCCTTGCCTTACCTTGCTTTGCCTTTCCTTGCCTTGCCTTCCCTAGCCACGCCTTGCCTTGGCTAGCTACGTTTTGCCTTGAGGCCCTTGGGGGGGAACGAACCCATGACTTTCGATTAATCAGTACAAATTTTTTAAATGCAAACAATAACTAACAATACATAGGACTAATTACAACCATTTCTGCGAGTGCTTGCACTGAAAGCTGCCATTTGCAGTGTAAATGTTATCATTCTGGTCCTAGCATCACAACGAGTTCGAGGTGGACGATGACTCCGCGGAGAATGATGACCCCGACGTGAATGACGAGGTCCAGGAGAACGATGACCCCGTGGTGGATAATAACCCCGAGATGTATTATGACTTCGTGGTGGATGACGAGCTCGATGTGAACGATGAGCTGAAGAGAGACAATGTGTGATGTCTCATCTAATCGCTGAAGGCCGTGATTAAAAAGCGACATGCAATGATTGAAATCTTGGTATGTCAGAAGTCTGTATTTGCTAGAAAGTTTCCACTATCACATATGATTCTTAAGGCTATGAACAACACCATATGATGATCACATGTGGCATTGTTTTCTTTATGATTAATGGAACAGGGGATTTCCAAGTAGGGATGACAAAGTTTGATGAACATAATGCATGATTTCCTTAAAAGAATAGTGTTTTTTATATAAGAGACGTATATGATCAGACGTCTTCAAACAACCGGCAAAACTCATGTCTGTCTGTAGATAACATTAACATCGTATAATTTTCACACACATCTTTGTTTCTGCGATAATCCCTGACGAACTCTGCACGGCGATTTTCGTTGATACAGAATTGTCTGCTATTTAGAGCTGAAAACGCATAATATGACAACACAGTAATCTGCTTGTAACTTACATAATATTAATAGAATAAAAGTGCTACTTTAAAGCAATAATATCTATCCTAAATATACATGTTTATAATAATTGGAAATATTTCCCTTCAACTTTATTACCAACAACTTCTAATAGTTTTTGAACGACCTGTAATGTTCGGATGGTCTAATGTTTTGATTTTTGCTAAGTGATATTTATGCCACTAAATTGAGTTTGTATTTTAACGTATATATGTTAAATAAAAGGATAACTATGTTCGAGGTATATCATGCTTTATTACCTCAAAAGAAATGAGATTTTAATATAAAATATGTATATGATAAGATGTCATCAAAAAACATCTAAACTCAAATTTGTCTGTAAATTTCATTGCATCGAATATAATCACACATATCTTTGTAACTGAGATATTCTTCAAAATACTATGTTGTTGCTGTGCGCCGATGATGGTTGATACAGAATAGTGAGCTATTAAGAGTTTAAAACGCATATGTTAACACAACATTCTATTTGTAATTTAAACAATATTAATCGGACAAAAGTGCAACTTTAAACCAATGATATCAAGCGCTAACGTGTATGTTTATAATATTTCGAAACAATTCCGTCCAACTTGATGAATCACCATTTCTTTCAATTTTTGGACGACCTGGATTGTACGGTTTGACTAATGTTGGAAATTTGCGTACTGAGCCGTGTGTCACTAAATACTGTTGTACTGTACATTCAAAACTCATGTCTGCCTGAAGATAATATTAGAACGTATATATTTACACACATCTGTATTTCTGCATTAATCCCCGACGAACTCTGTAGTCCTTGCACGCCGATGTTCGTTGATTCAGAATTGCTCTAAAGTAGCACCTTTGTCCGATTAATATTGTGTAAGTTACAAGCAGATTGGTGCCTTGCCCTGTCTTACCCTGTCTTGCCTTGTCTTACCTTCAACGCCTTGCCTTGCCTTGCCTAGCCACGTCTTGCCTTGCCTAGCCACGCTTCGCTTTGCCTAGCCACGCCTTGCCTTGCCTTGCCTAGCCACGCCTTGCCTTGCCTAGCCACGCCTTGCTTTGCCTAGACACAACTTGCATTGCCTAGCCACGCCTTGCCTTGCCTAGCCACGCCTTGCTTTGCCTAGACACAACTTGCATTGCCTAGCCACGCCTTGCCTTGCCTCGCCTTTCCTTTCCTTGAATTGCCTTGAATTGGATTACATTACATTAACTTACATTACCTTACATTACATTGCATTGCATTGCCTTGTCTTGCCTTGCATTGCCTTGCCTTGCCTTGCCTTGCCTCGCCTTGCTTTGTCCTGCCCTGTCTTGCCTGGCCCTGCTTTGCTTTGCCTAAACACGCCTTGCCTTGCCTTGCCTAGCCACGCCTTGCCTTGCATTGCCTTGACTTTCCTTGCCTTGCCTTAACTTGCCTTGCCTTAATTTGCCATGCCTTGGCTTTTCTTGCCTTCCAATGCCTTGCCTTGCCTTGCCTTTCATTACATTACATTAACTTACGTTACCTTAAATATAATTACATTGCCTTGTCTATAAACGCCTTGCCTTGCCTAGCCGCACCTTAACCTCAATAGCCACGCCTTGCCTTGTCTAGCCGCAACTTGCCTTCCCTAGGCACGCCTTGATTTGCCTAGAACGCCTTACCTTGTCTAACCACGCCTTGCCTTGCGTAGCCACGCCTTGCCTTGCCTAGCCACGCCTTGCCTTGCCTAGCCACGCCTTGCTTAGCCACGCCTTGCTTAGCCACGCCTTGCCTTGAATAGCCACGCCTTGCTTTGCCTTGCTTTGTCTTGCCTTGCCTTTCCTAGCCACTCCTTGCCAAGCCTTGAATATCGACGCCTTGCCTTGCCTTTCCTTTCCTTGACTTGCCTTGCCTTGGATTATATTACATTATCTTACATTACCTTACATTACATTACATTGACTTGCCTTGTCTTGCATTCCTTGCAGTACATTGCCTTACGTTACCTAACATTACATTATATTACCTTGCCTTGCCTTACCTTGCCTTGCCTTGCTTTGCCATGCCTTGGCTCGTCTTGCCTTCCTATGCCTTGCCATGCCATGCCTTTCATTACATTAACTTACCTTACGTTACCTTACATTTAATTACATTGCCTTGACTAGCCACGCCTTGCATTGCCTAGCCGCACCTTGCCCTCACTAGCCACGCCTTGCCTTGCCTAGCCGCACCTTGAATTCCCTAGCCACGCCTTGATTTACCTAGATACGCCTTGCCTTGCCCAGCAACGCCTTGCCTTGCCTAGAAACACCTTGCCCTGCCCTGCCCAGCTCTGACCTGGCTTGCTTGCCTTGCCTTGCGTTGCCTTGCCCGGCCCTGCCATGCCCTGCCCTGCCCTGCCCTGCCATGCCCTGCCCTGCCTTGCCTTGCCATGCCTTGCCTTGCTTTGCCTTGCCTTGCCTGGTCTTGCCTAGTCTTGCCCCGCCCTGACCTCCACTAACCTGCCTTGCCTTGCCTTGCCTAGCCTTGTCTTGTTTTGCCTTGCATTGCCTTGTCTTCCTTTGCCTTGCCTTGCCTTGCCTAGCCTTGCCTTGCCTTAACTTGTCTTGACTTGCCCTGCCCGCCTGTCCCGCCCTGCAACGCCCTGAACGCCCTGCCCTGCCCTGTTCCTCAATGTCCTCCCCTGCCCTGCCTTGCCTTGCCCTCCCCGCCGTGGCCTCACATGCCCTGCCTTGCATTGCGTTGCATTGTCCTCCCCGCCCTGACCTCACCTGACCTGCCTTGACTTGCCTTGTCTTGTCTTGCCTTGACACGGCTTGCCTTGCCTTGCTTGCCTTGCCTTGCCTTGCCTTGCCTAGACACGCCTTGCCTTGCCTAGGCACGCCTTGCCTTGCCTAGCCACTACTTGCCTTGCCTAGCCACGCTTTGCCTTACCTAGCGATGCCTTGACTTACCTATCCACGACTTGCATTGCCTAGACATGCCTTGCATTGCCTAGCCACGCCTTCCTTTGTTTAGCCACGCATTGCCTTGCCTAGCCACGCTTTTCCATGCATAGCCACGCCTTGCCGTGCCCTGCCTTGCCTTGCCTTGTATTGCCCTTCCTTGGCCTGGCTTGCCTTGCCTTATTTTAGCCCTGCCTTCCCTTCCCTGCTCTGCCCTGCCCTGCGTTGCCCTGCTCTGCCTAGCCTTGCCTTGCCTTGCCCTGACTTGCACTGCCTTGCCCTGCCTTGCCCTGCCCTGGCCTGCCCTACCCTGCCCTGCCCTGCTCTGCCCTCCCTGCCCTGCCATCCTTTGCCCTGCCTTGCCTTGCCTTGCCTTGCCTTTCCTTTCATTGCCTTGTTTGCCTTGCTTTTCCTGGCCTTGCCTTGCTTTGCTTTACTTTGCCTTGTCTTGCCTTGCCTTTTATTGCCTTGCCATGTCTTGCCTTACCTTGCCTAGCCTTGCCTTGACTATCCTTGCCCAGCCTTGCCCTGCCTTGCATTGTTTTGCCTTGCCTAGCCACGCCTTGACTTGAATAGGCACGCCTTGCCTTGCCTAGCCAAGCCTTGCCTTGTTGATCCACGCCTTGCCTTGCCTAGCCGCGCCTTGCCGTGCCTTGCCTTGACTTTCCTAGCATTGCCCATTCTTGGCCTGCCTTGCCTTGCCTTGCCAGGCCTTACCTTCCCAGCCCTGCTCTGCCATGCCCTGCCCTGTCCTGCCCTGCCCAGCCCTCTCCTGCCTTGCCCTGCCTTGACCTGCCCTGGCATGACCTTCCCTGCTCTGCCCTGCACTGCCTTGCCTTGCTTTGCCTTTTCTTGAATTGCCTTAACTTGCCTTGCTTTGTTTTGCCTAGCCTTGCTTTGCATTGCCTTGCCTAGACACAACTTGCCTTGCCTAGCCACGCCTTACCTTGCCTTGCCTAGTCTTACCTTGCTTTGCCTTGCCTTGCGTTGACTTGCCTTGCCTACCTTTGCCTAGCCACGCTGTGCCTTGCCTTGCCTTGCCTAGCCACGCCATGAATTGCTTAGCAACGCCTTGCCTTGCTTATCCACGCCTTGCCTTGCCCAGCCACGCCTTGCCTTGCCTAACCACGCCTTGCCTTGCCTTCCCTAGCCACGAATTCCTTTGACTAGCCACGGCTTGCCTTGCCTAGGCACGCCTTGCCTTGCCTAGCCACGCTTTGCCATGCCTAGACACGACTTGCTTTGCGTAGCCACGCCTTGCCTTGCCTTGCTATGCCTTGCCTAGCGACGCCTTGCCTTGCCCTGCCTTGCCTTGTCTGGCCTTGCTTTGCGTTGCCTTGCCTAGCCTTGCCTTCCCTTCCTTGCCTTGCTTTGTTTTGCCTAGACTTGCCTTGCCTTGCCTTGCATTGCCTTGTCTTCCTTTGCCTTGTCTTGCCTTGCCTAGGCTTGCCTTGCCTTAACTTGTCTTGCCTTGCATTGCCCCGCTTGTCCCGCCCTGCCCTGCCCTGCAACGCCCTGAATGCCCTGCACTCACCTATCCCGCCCTGGCCTCCCGACCCCTGCCTTGCCTTGCCTTGTCCTCGCCGCCCTGGCCTCACCTGCCCTGTCTTGCCTTGAATTGCCTTGTCCTCCCCGCCCTGAACTCACCTGCCCTGCCTTGCCTTGACTAGCCACTCCTTGCATCGATTAGCCACGCCTTGTCTTGCTTAGCCCTGGCCTGCCCATGTCCTGCCTTGCCCTTACCTGCCTTGCTTGGCCTTGCCTTGCCTAGCCTCGCCTTCCCTTTCCTAGCCACGCCTTGCCTTGCCTAGCCGCTCCTTGCCTTCCTTAGCCACGTCTTGCCTTGCCAAGCATGCCTTGCCTTGCTTAGCCACGCCTAACCTTACCTTGCCTAGCCACGCCTTGCCTTGCCTAGCCACGCCTTGCCTTGCCTAGACACGCCTTGCCTTGCCTTGATTTGCTTGGCCTTGAATTACCTTGCTTTGCCTAGCCACGCCTTGCCTTGTCTTGCCTTGCCTTTCCTTGACTTGCCTTACCTTGGATTACATTACATTATCTTACGTTACCTTACATTACATTACATTGCCTTGCCTTGCCTTACATTGCTTTGCCTAGCCACGCCTAGACTTGCCTTGCCTAGCCACGACACTGCCTTGCCTTGCCTTTCCTTTCCTTGACTTGCCTTGCCTTGGATTAAATTACATTATCTTACGTTACCTTACCTTACATTACATTGCCTTGCCTTGCCTTGTTTTACCGTGCCTTGCCTTACTTTGCCATGCCTTGGCTTGTGTTGCCTTCCAATTCCTTGCCTTCAATTGCCTTGCCTTTCATTACATTACATTAACTTACGTTACCAGAAATTTAATTACATTGCCTTGCCTATCCACGCCTTGCCTTGCCTAGCCGCACCTTGCCCTCCCTAGCCACGCCTTGCCCTCCCTAGCCACGCCTTGCCTTGTCTAGCCGCACCTTGCCTTCCCTAGCCACGCCTTGATTTGCCTAGACACGCCTTGCCTTGTCTAGCCACGCCTTGCCTTGCGTAGCCACGCCTTGCCTTGCCTAGCCACGCCTTGTCTTGCCTAGCCACGCCTTGCCTTGCCTAGCCAAGCCTTGCTTTGCCTTGCCTTGTCTTGCCTTGCCTTTACTAGCAACGCCCTGCCTTGCTTTGCCTTGCCTTGCTTAGCCACGCCTTCCAATGCCTAGCCACGCCTTGCCTTGCCTAGCCGCACCTTGCCCTCCCTAGCCACGCCTTGCCCTCCCTAGCCACGCCTTGCCCTCCCTAGCCACGCCTTCCAATGCCTAGCCACGCCTTGCCTTGTCTAGCCTCAGCTTGCCTTCCCTAGCCACGCCTTGCCTTGTCAAATAGGCCTTGCCTTGCCTAGCCACGCCTTGCCTTGCTTTGACTTGATTAGCTTTGCCTTGACTTGCCTTGCCTAGCCACGCCTTGCCTTGCCTTGCCTTTCCTTACCTTGACTAGCCTTGCCTTGGATTACATTACATTATCTTACGTTACCTTACTTTACATTACATTTCCTTGCCTTGCCTTGCCTTACCTTGCCTTGCCTTACTTTGCGATGCATTGGCTTGTCTTGCCTTCCAATGCCTTGCGTTGCCTTGCCTTTCATTACATTTCATTAACTTACGTTACCTTAAATTTAATTACATTGCCTTGCCTATCCACGCCTTGCCTTGCCTAGCCGCACCTTGCCCTCCCTAGCCACGCCTTGCCTTGTCTAGCCGCACCTTGCCTTCCCTAGCCACGCCTTGATTTGCCTAGACACGTCTTACCTTGTCTAGCCACGCCTTGCCTTGCGTAACCACACCCTGCCTTGCCTAACCACACCTTGCCTAGCCACGCTTTCCCTTTCCTAGCCACGCCTTGCCTTGCCTTGCCTAGCGACGCCTTGACTTGCCTTTCCTTTCCTTGACTTGCCTTGCCTTGAATTATATTACATTATCTTACGTTACCTTAAATTACATTACATTGCCTTGAATTCCTTGCATTACATTGCCTTACGTTACCTAACATTACATTATATTACCATGACTTGCCTTGCTTTGCCATGCCTTGGCTTGTCTTGCCTTCCTATGCCTTGCCATGTATTTGTCTTTCATTACATTACTTTACTTTACGTTACCTTACATTTAATTACATTGCCTTGACTAGCTAAGCCTTGCATTCCTAGCCGCACCTTGCCCTCCCTAGCCACGCCTTGCCTTGCCTAGCAGCACCTTGCCTTCCCTAGCCACGTCTTGATTTGCCTAGATTCGCCTTGCCTTGCCTAGCAACGCCTTGCCTTGCCTAGAAACACCTTTCCTTGCTTAGCCACGCCTTGCTTTGCCTAGCCACGCATAGCCTAGCATAGCCACGCCTTGCCTTGCCTTGCCTTGATTTGCTTTGCCTTGCCTTGGCTTGCCTAGCCACGCCTTGACTTGCCTAGGCACGTTTTGCCTTTCCTAGCTAAGCCTTGCCTTGCCTAGCCACGCCTTGCCTTATTTAGCCACGTCTTTCCTTGCCTAGCTACGCCTTGCCGTGTCCTGCCTTGCCTTGCCTTGCATTGCCCATCCTTGGCCTGCCTTGCCTTGCCTTCACTTGCCTGCCTTCCCAGCCCTGTTCTGCCCTGCCCTGCCCTGCCTTGCCCTGCCTTGCCCTGAATTGCCTTGCCTTCCATGGCCCTGCCCTGACCTGCTCCTCCTAGCCCTGCTCAGCCTTGCTCTGCCCTGCCCTGCCCTGCCCTGCCCTGCCCTGCCTTTCCTGCCTTACCTTGCCTTGCCCTGCCTTGCCATGCTCTGACCTGCCCTGACCTGCTCTGCCCTGCCATGCCTTGAAATGCCTGCCTTGCCTTGCCTTTCCTTGCCTTTCAATGCCTGGCCTTGTTTTGCTTTGCCTTGCCTTGCCTTGTTTACCTTGCCTTGCCTTGTTTTGTCTTGCCTTGCCTTGCCTTGCATTGCCTTGCCTTTCCTTGCCTTGCCTAGCCACGCCTTGCCTTGCGTAGCCACGCCTTGCCTTGCCTAGACACAACTTGCCTTGCCTAGCCACGCCTTACCTTGCCTTGCCTCGCCTTGCCTTGTTTTGCCTTGCCTTACGTTAACATGCCTTGAATTTCCTAGCTACGCCTTGCCTTGCCTTGCCTAGCCATGCCTTGCCTTGCCTAGCCACGCCTTGCCTTGCCTAGCCACACCTTCCCTTGCCTAGCCACGCCTTGCCTTGCCTAGCCGCACCTTGCCTTCCCTAGCAACGCTTTCCTTGCCTAGTCACGCCTTGCCTTGCCTAGCCACGCCTTGACTTGCCTAGCCACGCCTTGCCTATCCTAGCCACGCCTTGCCATGCCTAGCTACGCCTTGCCTTGCCTAGCCACGCCTTGACTTGCCTAGCAACGCCTTGCCTATCCTAGCCACGCCTTGCCATGCCTAGCTACGCCTTGCCTTGCCTAGCCACGCCTTCCTTGCCTTGCCTGGCCTTGCCTTCCCTTAGCTTACCTTTACTTGCCTTGCCCTGCCTTACATTGTTTTGCCTAGACACGCCTTGTCTTGGCTAGCCACGTTTTGCCTTGAGGCTCGTGGGGGAAACGAACCCACGACCTTCGCGATATCAGCACAAATTTGTTAAAAGCAAACATTAACTAACAATACATAGGACAATTTACATCTATATCTGCGAGTTGCAGTGACTGTGTAGAGAATATCAATGTATTCCCATATCAATGTGGGGAATCATATGTTATTACATGATTACCTGAGCAACAACTCCCCAATGAAAAAGATCCCTCTCGCTTGCACTGAAAGCTGCCAGCTGCAGTGTAAATCTTATCATTCTGGTACTAGGATCACAACAACGAGCTCGAGGTGGACGATGACTCCGCGGAGAATGATGACACCAAGGTGAATGACGAGCTCGAGAAGAACGTAGACCCCGCGGTGGATGATGACCCCGAGATGTATTATGAATTATTGGTGGATGACGAACTCGAGGTGAACGATGAGTTCAAAAGAGACAAAGTGTGATGTCTCATCAAATCGCTGAAGGCCGGGATTAAAGACCGAAGTGCAATGAACGAAATCTTGGTATGTCAGAAGTCTGTATTTGCTAGAAAGTTTCCTCTATCACATATGTGTCTTAAGGCTATGAACACACCATATGATGATCACATGTGGCATTGTTTACTTTATGATTAATGGAACAGGGGATTTCCAAGTAAGGATGACAAAGTTCGATGAACATAATGCATGATTTCCTTAAAAGAATAGTATTTTTTATATAAGAGACGTATATGATTAGACGTATTCAAAGAACCGTTAAAACTCATGTCTGTCTGTAGATAACAATACATCGTATAAATTCACACACATCCGTGTTTCTGCGATAATCCCCGACGAACTCTGCACGCCGATGTTCGTTGATACAGAATTGTGTGCTATTTAGAGCTGAAAACGCACAATATGACAACACAGTAATCTGCTTGTAACTTACATTATATTAATCGAACAAAAGTGCTACTTTAAAGCAATTAATATCTATCCTAAATATAAATGTTTATAATAATTTTAAATATTTCCCTTCAACTTTATGAACCACAAATTATAACAGATTTTGTACTTCCTGTAATGTACGGATGGTCTTATGTTTTGATTTTTGCGATCTGATATTTGTGCCACTAAATTCTGTTTGTATTTTAACGTTTATATGTTATTATAAATGGTTAACTATGTTCGAAGTATATCAAGCTTTATTACCTAAAAAGAAATGTGAACTTAATGTTAAATATGTATATGATTAGACGTCATCAAAAAAACATCAAATCTTAAATTTGTCTGTAAATGTCTTTGCATCGCCTGTAATCACACATATCCTTTAAATGAGATGTCCTCAAACGTAACATGTCGTCGCTGTTCGGCAATGTTCGTTGATACAGAATTGTGTGCTATTCAGAGCAGAAAAAGCATAATATGACAACACACTAATCTGCTTGTATCTTTGTAATATTAATCGAACAAAAGTGCTACTTTGAGGCAATTAATATCTATCCTAAATATACATGTTTATAATTATTGGATATAGTTCCCTACAACTTCATGAACCACAACTTTCAAAAGTTTTTGTACTACCTGTAATGTACAGATCGTATTGTGTTCTGGTCTTTGTGCCACTAAATTCTTTTTGTATTTTAACGTTTATATGTATTTTTAAAAAGATTACTTTGTTCGAGGTACATCATGCTTCAATACCTCAAAAGAATAGTGTTTTTTAAAAAAATATGTATATGATTAGACGTCTACAAACAACCATCTAAACTCAAATTTGTCTGAAAATTTAATTTCATCATATATGATCACACATATCTTTATACTGTGATATTCTTCAAAATACTGTGTGTTTGCTGTGCGCTGATGTACGTTGATACAGAATAGTGAGCTATTCAGAGTTTAAAACACATATTATGTTATCACAACATTCTGCCTTTAACTAATACAATATTAAACGGACAAAAGTGCTACTTTAAATAAATGTATATCTAACCATAATGTATATGTTTATAGAAATTGGAAACATTTCCCGTTATCATTATGAAACTCCATATCTGAAAGTATTTGTAAGACCTGAAATATGCGGGTGAATTAATGTTTTGAATTTTGCGTTGTGAGCTGTGTCCACAAAATACTATTAGTATTTTTACGTTTGTATGTAATTTTGAAAGGATAACATTGTTCGGGGTACATCATTCTTGATTATCTCAAATGAATAGTTTTTTTTAATATAAAACATGTATACGATAAGACGTCTTCAAACAACCATCAAAACTCAAGACTGTCTGTAGATAATATTGCATCGTATATATTCACACACATCTTTATTTCTGCGATGTTCCCTGACGAACTGTGAGGTCGCTCCACGCCGATGTACGGTGAAACAAAATTGTGAACTATTCAGAGCCGAGAACGCATAATATGACAACAAACCAATCTACTTGTAACTTACATAATAATAATCGGACAAAAGTCCTACTTTAGAGCAATTAATATGTAATCTAAATATACATGTTTATAATAATTTGAAATATTTCCCTTCATTTTAATGAATCACCATTTCTGAAAATTATTGCACGACCTGTTATTTACGGTTTGACTAATGTTGGAATTTTGCGTACTGAGCCGTGTGTCACTAAATGCTGTTTGTTTTATCACGTATGTAGGTATCTTTGCAAGGATGTTAATGTTCGATGAACATAATGCATTATTTCCTTAAAAGAATTGTGTTTCTTTATATAAAACATTTATATGATAAGACGTCTTTAAACGACCTTCAATAGTCATGTCTTTCTGTAGACACACATCGGTGTTTCTGCTATAATCCCCAACGAACTCTGTGGTCGCTGCACGCCAATGTTCGTTGATACAGAAAGTGTGCTATTCAGAGCTAAAAACGCATAATATGACAACAAACTAATCTTCTTGTAACTTACATATTATTAATCGGACAAAAGTACTACTTTAGATCAATTAATATCTATCCTAAATATACATGTTTATAATAATTTTAAATATTTTCCTTCAACTTTATTGCCCACAACTTCTAACAGTTTTTGTATTAACTGTAATGTACGGATGGTCTAATGTTTTGATTTTTGCTTTCTGATCTTTGTGCCACTGAATTCTTTTCACTATTGTTCGTATCTTTTCAACTTCTAAAAGTTTTTGTACTATCTGTAATGTACGGTAAGTATAATATTTTTATTTTTGCGATCTGATATTTGTGCCACTAAATTGTGTTTGTATTTTAACGTTTATATGATATTTTAAAAGAATAACAATGATAGAGATATGTCAAGCTTTAATACCTCAAAAGAAATGAGATTTTAATATAAAAGATGTATATGATAAGACGTCATTAAAAATCATCTAAACTAAAATTTGTCAGTATATTTACTTGCATCGTATATAATCACACATATCTTTGTAACTGAAATATTTTAAAACGTTCGGCGGTGTTCGTTGATACATAATTGTAAGTTTTTCAATGCTGAAAACGAGTAGAATGACAACACACTAATTTGAATGTAACTTAAATAATATTAAAAGGACAAAAGTGCTACTTTAAATAAATGTGTATCTAACACTAATGTATATGTTTATAAAAATTGGTAACAAATCCCGTCAATATTATGAAACTCCATTTCTGACCGTTTTTGGACTACCTGAAATATGCGGGAGGACTAATGTTTTGAATTTTGCGTTGTGAGCTGTGTCCACAAAATACTGTTTGTATTTTTACGTATGTATGTAATTTTGAAAGGATAACAGAATAGTGAGCTATTAAGAGTTTAAAAGGCATAATATGTTAACATAACATTCTGCTTGTAATTTAAACAATATTAATCGGACAAAAGTGCAACTTTAAACCAAAGAAATCAAACGTTAACGTGTATGTTTATAATATTTCGAAACAATTCCGTCCAACTTGATGTATCACCATTTCTTACAATTATTGGACGACCTGGTATGTACGGTTAGAATAATGTTGGAAATTTGCGTACTGAGCCGTGTGTCACTAAATACAGTTTTTATTATCACGTTTGTACGTATTTTTGCAAGGATGTTAATGTTCTATGAACATAATGCATTATTTCCTTAAAAGAATAGTGTTTCTTTATATAAGACATGTATATGATAAGACGTCTTCAAACGACCTTCAAAACTCATGTCTGTCTGTAGATAATATTGCAACGTATATATTCACACACATCTGTATTTAAGCGTTAATCTCCAACGAACTCTGTAGTCCTTGCACGCCGATGTTCATTGATACAGAATTGTGTGCTGTTCAGAGCTGAAAACTCATAATATGACAACACACTAATCTGCTTGTAACTTACATAATATTAATCGGACAAAAGTGCTACTTTAGAGGAATTAATATCAATCCTAAATATACATGTTTATTTTAATTTGAAATATTTCCCTTCAACTTAATGAACTTCAACTTCTAGCAGTTTTTGTAGTACCTGTATGTACGGATCGTGTTGTGTTTTAATTTTTGAATTCTGATCTTTGTGCACTAAATTCTGTTTGTATTTTAACAATAATATGATATTTTAAAAGGATATCTTTGTACGAGGTATGTCAAGCTTTATTACCTCAAAAGAAATGAGATTTTAATATAAAATATGTATATGATAAGACGTCATCAAAAACCATCAAAACTCAAATTTATCTGCATTTATCATTGCATCGTAACTAATCACTAATATCTTTATACCTGAGATATATATGGTCGCCGTTCGGGGGTGTCGTTGATACATAATTGTGAGTCTATCAGGGCTGAAATCGAGTAGAATTACAACACTCTAATTTGCCTGTTACTTAAATAATATAAAAAGGATAATAGTGCTACTATAAATAAATGTATATCAAACCCTAATGCATATGTATATAAAAATTCGTAACATTTCCCGTCAACATTATGAAACTCCATTTCTGACAGTTTTTGGACGACCTGAAATATGCGGGTGGATTAATTTTTGAATTTTGCGTTGTCAGCTGTGACCACAAAATACTGTTTGTATTTTTACGTTTGTATGTAATTTTGAAAGGATAAAATTGTTCGAGTTACATCATGCTTGATTAGCTCAAAAGAATAATGTTTTTAATATAAGACATGGATATGATAAATCGTCTTCAAACAATCTTAAAAACTCATGTCTGTCTGTAGATAACATTGCAAAGTATATATTCACACACATATGTGTTTTTGATATAATCCCCAACGAAATCTATGGTCGCTTCACGCCGATGTTCGTTGATACAGAATTGTGTGCTGTTCAGAGCTGAAAACGCATAATATGACAACACTCTAATCAGCTTGTAACATACATAATATTAATTGGACAAAAGTGCTACCTTAGAGCAATTAATATCTATCTTAAATATACATGTTTATAATAATTTTAAATATTTCCCTTCAACTTTATGAACCACAATTTAAAACAATTTTTGTACTACCTGTAATGTACGGATGGACCAAAGTTTTGATTTTTGCGTTCTGATCTTTGTGCCACTAAATTCTTTTCACTTTTGTACGTATCTTTACAAGAATGACGATGTTTGATGAACATAATGCATTATTTACTTAAAAGAATAGTGTTTTTTATATAATACATGTATATGATAGACGTCTTCAAGCAACCGTCACAAATAATGTCTGTCTGTAGATAACATTGCAACGTATATATTCAAACACCTGTGTTTCTGCGATAATCCCCGACGTACTCTGTGGTCGCTGCACTCCGATTTTCTATGATACAGAATTGTGTGCTATTCAGAGCTGAAACGCTTAATATAACAACACATTAATCTACTTGTAACTTACATATTAATCGGACAAAAGTGCTACTTTAGAACAATTAATCTCTATTTTAAGTGTATATGTTTATAATAATTGGAAATATTTCCCTTCAACTTTATTTACAACAAACTCTAACATATATATATGATAAGACCTCTTCAAACGACCTTCAAAACTCATGTCTGTCTGTAGATAATATTGCAACGTATAAATTCACACACATCTGTATTTCTGCGTTAATCCCCGAAAAACTCTGTAGTCCTTGCACGCCGATGTTCGTTGATTCAGAATTGCTCTAAAGTAACACCTTTGTCCAATTAATATTGTGTAAGTTACAAGCAGATTAGTGCCTAGCCCTATCTTGACCTGCCTTGCTTTGCCTTGCCTTGATTAGCCACGCTTTGACTTGCCTAGGCATGCCTTGCCTTGCCTAGAAAAGCCTTGCCTTGCATAGCCACGCCATGCGGTGACCTCTCTTGCCTTGCCTAGCCCTGCCTTGATTTGCCTTGTCCTGCCTTGCTTTGCCTTGCCTTGCCTTGCCTAGACTTGCCTTGCCTTGCCTTGCTTAGCCACGCCTTGCCTTGTCTAGCCACGCCTTCCCTTGCCTTGCCTAACCACGCTTTGCCTTGCCTTTCCTTGCCTTGCCTAGCCACAACCTGCCTTGAATTTCCTAACCACGCCTTGCCTTGCCTTGCCTAGCCACGCCTTGCCTTGCCTAGCCACGCCTTGAATGCCTAACCACGTCTTGCCTTGCCTAGCCACGCCTTCCTTTGCCTAGCCACGCCTTGCCTTGAATAGCCGCACTTTGCTTTCTCTAGCCACGCCTTGCCTTGCCTAGCCACGCCTTGCCATGCCTAGCCACGCCTTGCCTTGCTTAGCCACGCCTTGCCATGCCTTGCTTTGCCTTGCCTAGCGACGCCTTGACTTGCCCTGCCTTGCCTTGTCTGGCCTTGCTTTTCCTTGCATGGCATTGCCTTGCTTTGCCTTGCCTTGCCTTGCCTAGCCTTGCCTTGCCTTGTTTTGCCTTACCTAGCCTTGCCTTGCTTTGCCTTGCCTTGCCCTGGCCTTGCCTAGCCTTGCGCCGCAGTGCCCTCCACTACCCTGCCTTGCCTTGCCTTTCCTAGACTTCCCTAGCCTTGACTTCCCTTTCATTAACTTTCTTTGCCTTGCTTTTCATGGCCTTGCCTCGTCTTGCTTTACCTTCCCTTGCCTAGCCTTGTCTTGCCTTGCCTTGTATAGCCTTGCCATGCCTTGCCCTGCCTTGATTGCCTTGCCTTGCCTAGCCACGCCTTGATTGCCTAGGCACGCCTTGCCTTGCCTAGCCAAGCCTTGCCTTGCCTAGCCACGCCTTGCCATGTTTAGCCACGCCTTTCCTTGCCTAGTCACGAATTGCCGTGCCCTGCCTTGCCGTGCCCTGCCTTGCCTTCTCTTGCATGGACATCCTTGTCCTGCCTTGCCGTGCCCTGCCTTGCCTTTCCTTGCATTGAACATCCTTGTCCTGCCTTGCCTTGCCTTGCCTTGCCTAGCCACGCCTTGCCTTGCCTAGCCACGCCTTGCCTTGCCTAGCAACGCCTTGCCTTGCCTAGACACAACTAGCCTTGCCTTGCCTAGCCACGCCTTACCTTGCCTTGCCTTGACTTGCTTTGCCTTGCCTTGCGTTGACTTGCCTTGACTTGCCTAGCCACGCCTTGACTTGCCTAGCCAAGCCTTCCCTTGCCTAGCCACGCTTTGCCTTATATAGCGACGCCTTGCCTTGCCTAGCTACGCCTTGCCGTGTCCTGCCTTGCCTTGCATTGCATTGCCCATCCTTGGCCTGCCTTGCCTTGCCTTCACTTGCCCTGATTCCCAGCCCTGTTCTGCCCTGCCTTGCCTTGCCCTGCCTTGCCCTGACTTGCCTTGCCTTCCATGGCCCTACCCTGCTCTGCCCTGCCCTGACCTGCACCTCCTTGCCCTGCTCAGCCTTGCTCTGCTTTGCCCTGCCCTGCCCTGCCCTGTCCTGCCCTGCCCAGTCCGGCCCTGCCCTGCCCTACCCTGACCTGCCTTGCCTGCCTTGCCTTGCCTTGCCCTTCCTTGCCCTGCTCTGGCCTGCCCTGACCTGCTCTGCCCTGCCCTGCCTTGACTTGAATTGCCTTGCCTTGCCTTTCCTTGCCATGCAATGCCTGGCCTTGCCTTGCTTTGCCTTGCCTTGCCTTGCCTTGTTTTGTCTTGCCTTGCCTTGCATTACCTTGCCTTTCCTTGCCTTGCATAGCCACGCCTTGCCTCGCGTAGCAACGCCTCGCTTTGCCTAGCAACTCCTTGCCTTGCCTAGTCACGTCTTGCCTAGCCTAGTTACGCCTTGCCGTGCCTAGACACAACCTGCCTTGCCTAGCCACACCTTACTTTGCCTTGCCTTGCCTTGCCTTGCCTTGTATTGCCTTGCCTTGCGTTGACTTGCCTTGCCTTGAATTTCCTAGCCACGCCTTGCCTTGCCTTGCCTTGCCTTGCCTTGCTTAGCCACGCCTTGCCTTGCCTTGCCTGGCCTTGCCTTTCCTTAGCTTGACTTTCCTTGCTTTGCCTGCCTTACATTGTTTTGCCTAGCCACGCCTTGCTTTGGCTAGCCACGTTTTGCCTTGAGGCCCGTGGGGGGAACGAACCCACGACCTTCGCGATATCAGCACAAATTTGTTAAAAGCAAAAAATAACTAACAATACATAGGACATTTTACATCCATTTCTGCGAGTGGCTTTGACTGTGTAGAGAGTATCAATGTATTCCCATATCAATGTGGGGAATCATATTTTATTACATGATTACCTGAGCAACAACTCCCCTATGAAAAAGATCCCTCCAGCTTGCACTGAAAGCTGCCAGCTGCAGTGTAAAACTTATCATTCTGGTTCTAGGATCACAATAACGAGCTCGAGGTGGACGATGACTCCGCGGAGAATGATGACCCCGAGGTGAATGACGAGCTCGAGGAGAACGATGACCCCGCGGTGGATGATGATCCCGAGATGTATTATGACTTATTGGTGGATGACGAGCTCGAGTTGAACGATGAGCTCAAGAGAGACAAAGTGTGATGTCTCATCAAATCGCTGAAGGCCGGGATTAAAGAGCGACGTGCAATGAAGGAAATTTTGGTATGTCAGAAGTCTGTATTTGCTAGAAAGTTTCCACTATCACATATGTGTCTTGATGATCACATGTAGCATTGTTTTCTTTATGATTAATGGAACAGGAGATTTCCAAGTAAGGATGACGAAGTTCGATGAACATAATGCATGATTTCCTTAAAAGAATAGTGTTTTTTATATAAGAGACGTATATGATTAGACGTATTCAAACAACCGTTAAAACTCATGTCTGTCTGTAGATAACAATACATCGTATAAATTAACACACATCTGTGTTTCTGCGATAATCCCCGACGAACTCTGCACGCTGATGTTCGTTGATACAGAATTGTGTGCTATTTAGAGCTGAAAACGCACAATATGACAACACAGTAATCTGCTTGTAACTTACATAATATTAATCGAATAAAAGTCATACTTTAAAGCAATTAATATCTATCCTAAATATATATGTTTATAATAATTGAAAATATTTCCCTTCAACTTTATTTACAACAACTTCTAACAGTTTTTGTACTACCTCTAATGTACGGATCGTCTAATGTTTTGATTTTTGCAATCTGATATTTGTGCCACTAAATTGTGTTAGTATTTTAACGTATATATGTTATTTTAAATGGATAACAATGTTCGAGGTATATCATGCTTTATTACCTAAAAAGAAATGAGATTTTAATATAAAATTTGTATATGATAAGATGTGAACATAAAACCATCTAAACTCAAATTTGTCTGTAATTTTCATTGCATACAATATAATCACACATATCTTTGTAACTGAGATTTTCTTCAAAATACTTTGTTGTTGCTGTGCGCCAATCATGGTTGATACAGAATAGTGAGCTATTAAGAGTTTAAAACGCATAATATGTTAACACAACATTCTGATTGTAATTTAAATAATATTAATCGGACAAAAGTGCAACATTAAACCAATGATATCAAACGCTAACGTGTATGTTTATAATATTTCGAAACAATTCCTTTCAACTTGATGAATCACCATTTCTGACAATTATTGGACGACCTGGAATGTACGGTTTGACTATTGTTGGAATTTTGCGTAATGAGACGTGTGTCACTTAATACTGTTTGTATTATAACGTTTGTACGTATCTTTGCAAGGATGTTAAAGTTCGATGAACATAATGCATTATTTCCTTAAAAGAATTGTGTTTCTTTATATAAGATATATATATGATAAGACCTCTTCAAACGACCTTCAAAACTCATGTATGTCTGTAGATAATATTGCAACGTATATTTTCACAACACATCTGTATTTCTGCGTTAATCCCCGACGAACTCTGTAGTCCTTGCACGCCGATGATCGTTGAATCAGAATTGCTCTAAAGTAACACCTTTGTCCGATTAATATTGTGTAAGTTACAAGCAGATTAGTGCCAAGCCCTGTCTTGACCTGCCTTGCCTTGCCTTGCCTTACCATACCTTGCCTTACATAGCCTTGACTTGCCTTGCCTTGTCTTGCCTTGCCATGACTTGCCTTGCCTTGCCTTGCCTTGACTTTCCTTGCCCTGCCCTGCCTTGCCCTGCCTTGCCTTGTTTTGCGTAGCCTTGCCTTGCACTGCATGACCTGCCCTGCCCTGCCTTGCCTTGAATTGCCTTGCCTTGCCTTGCCTTAGCTTGCCTTCCCTTGCCTTGCCTTCCCTTGAATGGCCATGCCTTGCATTACCTTGCCTTGGCTTGTTTGCCTTGCCTAGCCTTGCATTGCATTGCCTTGTTTTGCCTTGCCTTGCCTAGCCACGCCTCGCTTTGCCTAGCCATGCCTTGTCTTGCCTAGCCACGCCTTGCCTTGCCTAGCCACGCCTTGCCTTGCCTAGACACAACTAGCATTGGCTAGCCACGCCTTAACTTGCCTTGCCTTGACTTGTTTTGCCTTGCCTTGCGTTGACTTGCCTTGCCTTGCCTTGCTTAGCCACGCTTTGCCTTGCCTTACCTAGCCACGCCTTGCTTTCCTAGTCACGGCTTGCCTTGCTTAACCACGCCTTGCTTTGCCTACCCACGCCTTGCCTTGCCTAGCTACGTCATGCCTTACCTTGCCTTTCCTGCCTTGCCTTGCATTGCCCTGCCTTGCCCTTGCTCCGTCCTGCCCTCCGCTGCCCTGCCTTGCCCTGCCTTGCCTTGCATTGCTTTGCCCTGCCTTGCCCTGGCTTGAACTGCCTTGCCCTGCCTTGCCTTGCCTTGCCTAGCCACTCCTTGCCTTGCCAAGCCAGGCCTTCCCTTTGCCTAGCCAAGCCTTGCACTGCCCTGCCCTGCCTTGCCTTTCCCTGCCTTGCCTTGCCTTGCGTTGCCTTGCCTTGCCCTGCCTTGCCCTGCCTTGCCCTGTCCTGGCCTTCCCTGGCCTGCCCTGCCCTGCCCTGCCCTGCCTTGCTTTGCCTTGCCTTGCCTAGCCACGCCATCCAATGTATAGCCACGCCTTGCCTTGCCTAGACGCACCTTACCTTCCCTAGCCACGACTTGCCTTGTCAAACAGGCCTTGCCTTGCTTAGCCACGTCTTGCCTTGCTTAGCCACGCCTTGCCTTGCTTTGACTTGATTAGCTTTGCCTTGCCTTGCCTTGCCTAGCCACGCCTTGCCTTGCATTGCCTAGCGACGCCTTGCCTTGCCTTGCTTTACCTTGCCTTTCCTTGCCTTGCCTTGCCTTACATTGCTTTGCCTAGCCATGCCTTGACTTGCTTTTCTTAGCCACGCCTTGCCTTGCCTCGCCTTTCCTTTCCTTGACTTGCCTTGACTTGGATTACATTACATTATCTTACGTTACCTTACATTACATTGCATTACCTTGACTTGTCTTGCCTTGCCTTGCCTTGCCTTGCCTTGCCTTGCCTAGCCTTGCGTTGCCTTGCCTCGCCTTGCTTTGCCTTGCCCTAACTTGCCCTGCTTTGCCTTGCCTTGCTTAACCACGCCTTGCCTTGCCTTGCTTTGCCTTGACTTTCCTTTCCTTGGCTTGCCTTGCCTTGGATTACATTACAATATCTTACGTTACCTTATATTACATTACATTGCCTTGACTTGTCTTGCCTTGGCTTGCCTTGCATTACATTGCCTTACGTTACCTAACATTACATTATATTACCTTGCCTTGCCTTACCATGCCTTGCCTTACTTTTCCATGCCTTGGCTTGTCTTGCCTTCCAATGCCTTGCCTTGCCTTTCATTACATTACATTAACTTACGTTACTTTAAATTTAATTACATTGCCTAGCCTATAAACGCCTTGCCTTGCCTAGCCGCATCTTCCCCTCCCTAGCCACGAATTGCCTTGCCTAGCCACGACTTGCCTTGCCTAGCCACGCCTTGCCTTGCCTTGTCTTGCCTTGATTTGCTTTGCCTTGCCTGCCTTGCCTTGCCTTGACTTGCCTTGCCTTGCCTTGTCTTGCCTTGCCCTGCCCTGCCCGGCCATGACCTGCCTTGCTTGCCTTGCCTTGCCTTGCCTAGCCATGCCTTGCCTTGCCTAGACACGCCTTGCTTGCGTAGACACAACTTGCCTTGCCTAGCCACGCCTTACCTTGCTTTGCCTGGCTTTGCCTTGCCTTGCGTTGACTTGCCTTGCCTTGCCTTGCTTAGCCACGCTTTGCCTTGCTTTCCCTTGCCTAGCCACGCCTTGCCATGCGTAGCCACGCCTTGCCTTGCTTAGCCACGCCTTGCCTTCCCTAGCCACGCCTTGCCTTGCCTTGCCTGCCTTGCTTTGCCTTGCCTTGACTTGCCTTGCCCTGCTTTGCCCTGCCTTGCACTTGCGTCTCCCTGCCCTCCGCTGCACTACCTTGCCCTGCCTTGCCTTGCCTTGCTTTGCCTTGCTTTGCCTTGCCTTACATTGCCTTGCTTTGTTTTGCCTTGCCTTGCCTTGCGTTGCTTTACTTTGCCTTCCCTTGCTTGGCCTTACCTAGCCTTGCCACGCCCTGTATTCCACTACACTGCCTTGCCTTAACTAGCCTTGTCTTGCCTTGCTTTGCATTGCCTTGTCTTCCTTTGCCTTGCGTCGCCTTGCCTAGCCTTGCATTGCATTACCTTGTCTTGCCTTGCCCTGCCCCGCCTGTCCGTCACTGCCCTGGCCAGCAACGCCCTTAACGACCTGCCCTGCCCTGTCCCGCCCTGGCCAACCCTGCCCTGCCTTGACTTGCCCTCCCCGCCCTATCCTCACCTGCCAAGCCTTGCTTTGCCTTGCCTAGACACGTCTTGCCTTGCCCTGCCCTCCCCTGCCATGCCCTGCCTTGCTTTGCCTTGCCTTGCTTTGCCTTGATATGCGTTGCCCTGTCCTGGCCTGCCCATGCCCTGCCTTGCACTTACCTGCCTTACCTGGCCTTGCCTTTCCTAGCCACGCCTTGCCTTGCCTAGATACGCCTTGCCTTTCCTAGCCACGCCTTCCCTTGCATAGACACGCCTTGCTTTAACTAGCAGCGCCTTGCCTTCCCTAGCCACGGCTTGTTTTGCCTAGTCACGCTTTGCAATGCCTAGCCAAGCCTTGCCTAGCCACGCCTTGCCTTGCCTTAACTTGCTTTGCCTTGCCTTGTTTGCTTTGTCTTGCCTTCCTTGTCTAGCCACGCTTTGCCTTTCCTTTCCTAGCCACGCCTTGCCTTGCCTTGCATGGATACACCTTGCCTTGCCTAGACACACTTTGCCTTGCCTAGTCACTCCTTACCTTGCCTTGCCTTGCCTTGCTTTGCCTAGCGTTGCCTGCCTTGCCATGCCTAGCCACGCCTTGCGTTGCCTAGCGACGCCTTGCCATGCCTTACCGAGCCTTTCCGTGCCTTGCCCTTCCTTACATTGCATTGCCTAGCCACGCCTTGCCTTGCCTAGTCACGCTTATCCTTGCCAAGCCACGCCTTGCCTTGCCTTGACATGCCCTGAGTTGCCTTGCTATGCCTTGTCTAGCAACGCCTTGCCTTGCCCTGCCGTGCCTTGTCTGGCCTTGCTTTGCCTTGCCTGGCCTTGCCTTGCATCACTTTGCCTTGCCTTGCCTTGCCTTGCCTTGCCTTCCCTTCCTTGCCTTGCATTCCCTTGCCTTGCTTTGCCTTGCCTTGCCTGGCCTTGCCTAGTCTTGCCCCGCCCTGCCCTCCACTAACCTGCCTTTCCTTGCCTTGCCTTGCTTTGCCTGGCCTAGATTTGTCGTTCCTTGCCTTGCATTGCCTTTTCTTCCTTTGGCTTGCCTTGCCTTGTGTAGCCTTGACTTGCCCTGCCTTGCCTTGCCCTACCCGCCCTGGCCTCACCTACCCTGCCTTGCCTTGCCTTGCCTTGTACTCCCCGCCCTGAAATAACTGCCCTGCCTTGACTTGCCTTGCCTTGTCTTGCCTAGACACACCTTGCCTTGATTTGATGCCTTGCCTTGCCTAGAAACACCTTGCCATTCCTAGCCACGCCTTGCCTTTCTTAGACACGACTTCCCTTGCCTAGCCACGCCTTGCCTTGCCTAGCCACGCCTTGCATTGCCTTGCCTTGCCTGCCTTGCCTTGCCTTGCCTTGCTTTGACTTGCCTTGCCTTGCCTTGACTTTCCTTGCACTTGCCTCGCCCTGCCTTCCGCTTCAATGCCTTACCATGCCTTGCCCTGCCTTGCACTCACTGGCCTTGCTTTGCCTTGACTTGACTTGCCTAGACTTGCCTTGCCTTGCTTTGCCTAGCTACGCCTTGCCTTGCCTTGCCTAGCCACGCCTTGATTTTCCTAGCCACGCCTCGCTTTGCCTATCCTCGCCTTCCCTTGCTTAAACGTTCCTTAGACTGCCTTGCCCTGCATTGTTAATCCTTGCCTTGCCTTGCCTTGCCTTGACTTTCCTTTCATTACCTTGCTTTGCCTTGCTTTTCCTGGCCTTGCCTTGTCTTGCTTTACCTTGCCTTGCCTAGCCTAGTCTTGCCTTGCCTTGTATTGCCTTGCCATGCCTTGCCTTGCCTTGCCTTGCCTAGCCTTGACTTAAATATCCTTGCCCTGCCTTGCTTTGCCTTGCCTTGCCTAGCCACGCCTTGCCTTGCCTAGCCAAGAGTTGCCTTCCCTATCCACGCCTTGCCTTGCCTTGCCTTTCCTTGCCTTCCTTTGCCTTGCCTAGCCACGCCTTGGCTTGAATTTCCTAGCCACGCCTTGCCTTGCCTAGTAACGCCTTGCCTTGCCTAAAAACACCTTGCCTTGCGTAGCCACGCCTTGCCTTGCGTAGCCACGCCTTGCCTTGCCTAGCCACGCCTTGCCTTGCCTAGCCACGACTTGCCTTGTTTAGCCACGCCTTGCCTTGACTAGCCCTGCCTTCCCAGCCTTGTTCTGCCCTGTCCTGCCCTGCCTTACCATGCCTTGCCTTGCCTTCCCTTGCCCTGCCCTGCTCTGCTCTGCCCTGACCTGCCTTGCTCTGCCCTGAACTGCCCTGGCCTGTCCTGCCCTGCCCTACCCTGCCCTGACCTGACTTGCCTGCCTTGCCATGCCTTACCCTGCCTTGCAATGCCCTGGCCTGCTCTGACCTGCTCTGCCCTGCCCTGTCTTTCCTTGCCTTGCCTTTCTTTTCCTTACCTTGCCTTGCTTTGCCTTACCTTGCCTTGTTTTGCCTTGCCTTCCCTTGCCTTGCCTAGCCACGCCTCGCTTTGCCTAGCCACGCTCTGCCTTGCCTAGCCACGTTTTGCCTTGCCTAGCCACGCCTTGCCTTGCCTAGACACAACTTGCCTTGCCTTGCTTTGCTTTGCCTTGCCTTGCGTTGACTTGCCTTGCCTTGCTTTGCCTAGCTACGCTGTGACTTGCCTTGCCTTGCCTAGCCACGCCATGCCTTGCTTAGCCACGCCTTTCCTCGCTTAAGTACGCCTTGCCTTGCCTAGCCACGAGTTGCCTTGCCTAGCCACGCCTTCCCTTGCCTTGCCTAGCCACTCCTTCATTTGAATAGCCACCCTTTGCCTTGCCTAGGCACGCCTTCCATTGCCTAGCCACTCCTTCATTTGAATAGCCATTCTTTGCCTTGCCTAGGCACGCCTTCCATTGCCTAGCCACGCCTTGCCATGCCTAGACTCGACTTGCCTTGCCTAGCCACGCCTGTCCTGGCCTTGCTATACCTTTCCTAGCCACGCCTTGCCTTGCCCTGCCTTGCCTTGTCTTGCCTTGCTTAGCCTTGCCTGGCCTTGCCTTCATTGCCTTGCCTTGCTTTGCCTTGCCTAGCCTTGCATTCCCTTCCTTACCTTGCATTGCCTTGCCTAGCCTTGCCTTGCTTTGCCTTGCCTTGCCTAGCCTTGCCTAGCCTTGTGTTGCCTTGCTTTGCATTGCCTTGTCTTCCTTTGCCTTGTCTTGCCTTGCCTAGCCTTGCCTTGCCTTAACTTTTCGACCTTGTCCTGCTCCGCATGTCCCGCCCTGCCCTGCCCTGCAACGCCCTGAACGCCCTGCCCTGACCTGACCCGCCCTGGCCTCCCCTGCCCTGCCTTGCCTTGCCCTCCCCGCCCTGAACTCACCTCCCTGGCCTTGCCTAGACACGCCTAGCCTTGCATTGCTTGCCTTGCCTTACCTTGCCCAGCCACGCCTTCCATTGATTAGCCACACCTTGCCTTTGCTAGCCACTACTTGCCTTGCCTAGCGACGCCTTGACTTGCCTAGCCACGCCTTGCCTTGCCTAGCCATGCCTTGCATTGCCTAGCTACGCCTTGCTTTGTTTAGCCACGCCTTGCCTTGCCTAGCAACGCTTTTCCATGCCTAGCCGTGCCCTGCCTTGCCTTGAATTACCCTTCCTTGGCCTTGCTTGCCTTGCCTTGACTTACCCTGCCTTCCCTGCCCTTCTCTGCCCTGCCCTGCCCTGCTCTGCCTAGCCTTGCCTTGCCTTGCCTTGCCTTGCCGTGCCTTGCCCTGCCTTGCCCTACCCTGGCCTGCATTACGCTGCCATGCCTTCCATGCCTGCTCTGCGTTGCCTGTCTTGCCTTGCTTTGCCTTGCCTAGCCCTGCCTTAACCTGCCCTGGCCTACTCTGCCCTGCTCTGCCTTGCCTTGCCTTGCCGTGCCTTGCCTTGTCTTGCCCTACCTTGCCTTGCTTTGCGTAGCTACGCCTTACCTTGGCTTGCCTTGCCTAGCCACGCCTTTCCTTGCCTAGCCACAACTTGCCTTGCCTTGTCTTGCCTTGCCATGGCTTGCCTTGCTTTGCTTTGCCTTGCCTTTCCTGGCCTTGCCTAGCCTTGCCCCGCCCTGCCCTCCACTACCCTGCCTTGCCTTAACTTGTCTTGCCTTGCCTAGCCTTGTCTTGAATTGCCTTGCATTGCCTTGTCTTCCTTTGCCTTGCCTTGCCTTGCCTAGTCTTGCCTTGCCTTAAATTGTCTAGACTTGCCCTGCCCTGCCTGTCCCGCCTTGCCCTGCCCTGCAACGCCCTGAACGCCCTGCCCTGCCCTGTCCCGCCCTGCCGTCCCCTGCCATGCCTTGCCTTGCCTTGCTCTCCCCGCCCTGGCCTCACATGCCCTTTCTTGCCTTGCCTTGCCTAGCCTTGCCTAGACACGCCTTGCCTTGCCTTGCTTGCCTTGCCTTGCTTAGCCACGCCTTGCCTTGAATAGCCACGCATTACCTTGCCTAGCCACTACTTACCTTGTCTATCCACGCCTTGATTTGCCTAGCCACGCCTTGCTTTGACTAGCTACGCTTATCCTTGCCTAGCCACGCCTTGCCGTGCTCTGCCTTGCCTTGCCTTGCATTGCCCTTCCTTGGCCTCACTTGCCTTGCCTTGCCCTGCCTTCCCTGCCCCGCTCTGCCATGCCCTGCCATGTCCTGCCCTGCCCTGCCTAGCCCTGCCTTTCCTTGCCTTTCCTTGCCCTGCCTTGCCCTGCCTTGCTTTGCCTTGCCTTTCCTAGCCACGCCTTGACTTGCCTAGGAACGCCTTGCCTTGCCTAGCCAATTCTTGCCTTGAATAGGCACGACTTGCCTTGTATAGCCACGCCTTGCCTTGCTTAGCCATGCCTTGCCGTGCCCTGCCTTGCCTTGAGTTGCATTGCCCATCCATGGCCTGCCTTGCCTTGCCTTGACTAGCCCTGCCTTCCCAGCCCTGTTCTTCTTTGCCCTGCCTTGCCTTATCTTGCCTTGCCTTTCCTTGCCTTGCCTTACCTTGTTTTGCCTTGCCTTGCCTTGCTTTGCCTTGCCTTCCCTTGCCTTGCCTAGCCACGCCTTGCCTTGCCTAGCCACGCCTCGCTTTGCCTAACCACTCCTTGCCTTGCCTAGACACAACTTGCCTTGTCTTGCGTTGACTTGCCTTGCCTTGCTTTGCCTAGCCACGCTGTGCCTTGCCTTGCCTAGCTACGCCATGCCTCGCCTAGTCACGCCTTGCCTTGCTTAGCCACGCCTTGTATTGCCATTGAAACGCCTTGCCTTGTCTAGCCACGCCTTCATTTGCCTAGCCACGCCTTGCCTGGCCTAGCCACGCCTTGCCATGTCTAGACACGACTTGCCTTGTCTAGCCACGCCTTGCCTGGCCTTGCTATGCCTTGCCTAGCGACGCCTTGCCTTGCCCTGCCTTGCCTTGTCTGGCCTTGCTTTGCCTTGCCTGGCCTTGCCTTGCCTTGCCTTGCCTTGACTTGACTTGCCTAGACTTGCCTTCCCTTCCTTGCCTTGCATTGCCTTGCCTAGCCTTGCCTTACTTTTCCTTGCCTTGCCTGGCCTTGCCTAGCCTTAACCGCTTTGCCCTCCACTACCCTGCCTTGCTTTGTCTTGCCTAGCCTTGTCTTGCCTTGCCTTGCATTGCCTTACCTTGCATTGCCTTGTCTTCCTTTGCCTTGTCTTGCCTTGCCTAGCCTTGCCTTGCCTTGCCTTAACTTTTCTTGCCTTGCCCTGCCCTGCTTGTCCCGCACTGCCCTGCCCTGCAACGCCCTGAACGCCCTGCCCTGACCTGTCCCGCCATGGCCTACCCTTCCCTGCCTTGCCTTGCCTTGCCTTGCCTTCCCCGCCCTGGTTCATCTGCCCTGCCTTTACTAGCCTTGCCTTGCCTTAACTTTTCTTGCCTTGCCCTGCCCCGCCTGTCCCGCTCTGCCCTGCCCTGCAACGCCCTGAACGCCCTGCCCTGACCTGTCCCGCCCTGGCCTCCCCTGCCCTGCCTTGCCTTGCCTTGTCTTGCCCTCCCCGCCCTGGTCCACCTGCCCTGCTTTGCCTTGCCTTGCGTTGTCCTCCCCGCCCTAAACTCACCTCCCTGTCCTTGCCTTGCGTTGCCTTGTCTTGCCTAGACACGCATTGCCTTGCCTTGCTTGCCTTGAATTGCCTTGCCTATCCACGCCTTGCCTTGATTAGCCACGCCATGCCTTTCCTAGCCACTACTTGCCTTGCCTAGCGACGCCTTGACTTGCCTAGCCACGCCTTGCCTTGCCTAGCCATGCCTTGCATTGCATAGCCACGCCTTGCTTTGTTTAGCCACGCCTTGCTTTATTAGCCACGCCTTGCTTTGCCTAGCCACGCTTTTCCATGCCTAGCCACGCCTTGCCGTGCCCTGCCTTGCCTTGCATTGCATTGCCCTTTATTGGCCTGGCTTGCCTTGCCTTGCCTTAACTTTGCCTTCCCTGCCCTGCTCTGCCCTGCCCTTCTCTGCCTACCCTTGCCTTGCCTTGCCGTGCCTTGCCCTGTCTTGCCCTGCCCTGGCCTGCTTTACCCTGCCCTGCCCTCCCTGCTCTGATCTGCTTTGCCCGGCCTTGCCTTACCTTGCCTTGCCTAGCCCTGCCTTACTCTGCCCTGGCCTGCTCTGCCCTGCTCTGCCTTGCCTTGCCTTGCCGTGCCTTAAATTGTCTTGCACTACCTTGCCTTGCCTTGCCTAGCCACGCCTTACCTTGCCTTGCCTTACCTAACCACAACTTTCCTTGCCTTGCCACACCTTGCCTTGCCTTGCCTTGCCTTGCCAAGCCTTGCCCTGCCTTGCTTTGCCTTGCTCTGCCATGCCCTGCCTTGTTTTGCCTTGCCTTGCCTTGCCTTGCCCTGCCTTGCCTTGCCTTGCCTTGCCTTCCCTTTCATTGCCTTGTTTGCTTTGCTTTTCCTAACCTTGCTTTGCCTTGCTTTACCTTGCCTTGCCTAGCCTTGTCTTGCCTTGCCTTGTATTGCCTTGCCATGTCTTGCCTTGCCTTGCCTAGCCTTGCCTTGACTATCCTTGCCCAGCCTTGCCCTACCTTGCATTGTTTTGTCTTGCCCTGCCCTGCCCTGCCCTTCCCTACACGGGTCTGCCCGGCTCTGCCCTACCCTGCCCGGCCCTGCCCTGCCCTGCCCTGCCCTCGCTGCCCTGCCTTGCTCAACCTAGCATTGCCCTGCCTTGCCTTGCCCTGCCTTGCCTTGCCCTGCCTTGCCTTTCCTTGCCTTGCCTTGCCGTGCCTTGCCTTGCCTTACCTTGATATACCTTGCCTTGCCTTGGCCTGACCTGCCTTGCCCTACCCTGCCCTACCTCCTCTGCCTGAGCTGCCTTGCCTTACCTTGCCTTGCCTTGACGTGCCTTGCCTTGCAATGCCTTGCCCTGCCCTGCCTTGCCTTGCCTTGCCTTGCCTTGCCTTGCCTTGATTTGCCTTGCTTTCCTTTGACGTGCCTTGCCTTGCCCTTTCTTGCCTTGCCCTGCCCTGCCTTGCCCTGCTCTGCCTTGACCTGCCCTGCCCTGATCTGCCCGGCCTTGCCCTGCCCTGCTCTGCCCTGAATTTCCCTGCCCTGCCCTGCACTGAAGTGACTTTCCTTGCCCTGTCATGCCCTGCAATGCCCTGCCTTGCCTTACCTTGCTCTGCTTTGCCTTGCCTTGCTTTGCCTTGCCTTACCTTGCCTTGCCGTTCCTTGCCTTGCCTTTCCTTGCTTTGCTCTGCCATGCTCTGCCCTGCCATGCCACGCCATACCCTGCCTTGGCCTATCCTGCTCTGCTGTGCCCGCGCTTGCCCTGCCTTGGCCTACCCTGCCCTGCTGTGCCCGCGCTTGCCCTGCCTTGTCCTGCATTTCTGTGCCTTGCCCTGACTTGCCGTGCCCTGCCCTGCCTTGCCCTCCCTGCACTGCCGTGCCCTGCCTTACCCTGCCTTGCTCTGCCTTGCCCTGCCTTGCCCTGACTTGATTTGCGCTGCCTTGCCTTGTCTTCTCTTGCCTTGCCTTGCCTTGCCCTGCCTTGCCTTGCCCTACTTTGCCCTGCCCTGCCCTTCCCTGCCCTGCCGTGCCCTGCCTTGCCCTGCATTGCCCTGCCTTGCCCAGCCTTGCATTGCCTTGCCCTGCATTGCTTTGCCTTGTCTTGCCTTGCCTTGCCTTGCTTTGCCTTGCCTTGCTTTGACGTGCCTTACCTTGCCTTCCCCTTCCTTGCCCTGCCTTGCCTTGCCTTGCCTTGCCTTGCCTTGCCCTGCTCTACCCTGCCTTGCCCTGCCTTGCGCTGCCTTGCCCTGCCTTGCCTTGCCTTGCCTTTCCTTGTCTTTCCCTCCTCTGCTTTACCCTGCCCTGCCCTGCCCTGCTCTGCCCTGCCCTGCTCTGCCTTGCCATGCCTTGCCTTGTCTTGCCCTGCCCTGCTTTGCCCTGCCTTTCCTTGCCCTGCCCTGCCTTCCTCTGCCCTGCCTTTTCCTGACCTGCCCTGTTCTTTCCTGCACTTCCCTGCCCTGCCCTTCCCTGCCTTGCCTTGCCCTGCCCTGCCTTGCCTTGCTCTGCCGTCCCATTCTTGCCTTGCCTTGCCTTGCCATGCCATGCCATGCCTTGCCTTGCTTTGCCTTGCCCTGCCTTGCCTTGCCTTGCCTTGCCTTGCCTTGCCTTGCCTTGCCTTGCCTTGCCTTGCCTTGCCTTGCCTTGCCTTGCCTTGCCTTGCCTTGCCTTGCCTTGCCTTGCCTTTCCTTGCCTTAAAGGCTTCCTGATAACTGTTCAGCTATTATTAAATTCACCCGATTTAGGTCTCTTACCTGCCATTCCCTGTAAGGGTCCTAACACACAGTTCCATATTCAAGTATCGGTCTCACTAGCGACGTATAAGCTAAGAGTTTCGTATTGTTATTTCCCTTTTTGATTATACGCATTACGAAATGGAGAGCTTAGTGTATAATTCACATGATCTGCCCAACTCAGATCGCTGCGAATAAGAATTCCTAAGTACTTAAAGCTATTTGCCTCTGGAATTAATTAATCCCTAAAATGTACCTCATCCTATCCTTCACCTTAGCTCTATTGAATCTGACTGCTTTACTTTTACCTGGATTTATCTTCATTTCATTTACTACCGCCAATTCCCATAATCTATTCATATCTGTCTGTAACTTATCAATGTTACTACTATCCATTATTTTCCTGTATACTATACAATCATCAGCGAAAACCGTATATTTGAATAAATGTTTCTCCAAATATCATTAACATAAGCGAGGAATAGTAAGGGACCTAATACGCTCCCTTGCGGCACTCCTGATGTTACCCTGACTTCATGTGATAGTTGCCCGTCCCCTCTAACTCTTTGCGAACGTCCTAAGAGATAATCCATTAGCTAACACACTACCCTCAAGTCCACACCGGTTGCAGCAATTTTTGTAATCACCCTATCGTGTGGGACTAAATCGAATGCCTTTGAGAAATCTATTATAACCGCATCAGTCCTGATTCCCTTGTCCAATGAATCAGCAACATCCTGACAAACCGTGACTACTTCACTTTCGCATGAGTACCCAGGTCTAAACCCATGTTGCCCCTCCTATAACCACTCACTCCTTTCCCAGACTTGCCTTAGATAACTTGCTATAACGTGCTCCATTTGCTTGCAAACCACTGAGGTTAAACTGACCGGCCTAAACCTTCCCCTTAGTGATAATAATATCTAACAAACAGAAGACAGTAGCTGAATATGAAGGTAATGGCCATTTTATTGCAAGCTTCAACAAGATAATCACGCAGTTGTTAAGCAACAGTAAATACATTTCAGATGTTTGTAAATTGACAAACACAAGTCACGTTACTTATTTGTTATAAAAGCTTCTCAAATGACCAGACATGTCAATGTGGAGTGAAAAATCAATGTTTCAGAGACTAGCTCCGTCTCCATTATCAGTGTCTCTGAAATGCTGGTTTTTGACACAACAGCAACATGGCTGCCTAGATTTTTAAATAAAACAATTATTATTCACTTAATAACCATAGATGTGCTACTGTACCTACCAAATTTAACAGTGCATCAGCCTAAGCAGTTATGTATTTTCTATAGTCATGGCAGTCAAGGGGTCATAAATACAGTAAATATCCAGGCCTTACCTGAGACTTAGTGTCGATGGTGTTGAAACAATACTTTAATCTAAAACCAGAGGTTAAAGAGAGATGGGAGGGGGAAAATGCACATTTGTCAACGTGACATAGCATTTTAGTAACACTTATCTGAACAATGCCTTTTTATAGTGGTCTGAAATCAGGCTTTGCAGCTTCACTTTAACTGCAAGGATGATGGACAGTCTGGGCTGATAGGAAACAACGAGCTAGAGAGAAGTTGGGTAAAGAGAGAGATTATAAGTGACCTTTTCAATAGGCATGGACCATTTCTATCTCCCTTCTTTATTCCTGGTTACTGGCTAGACAATCACCATGGCCTGGTCCTTTTCCTAACCCTATATATACCAACCACTTCCCAACACTTCTCACTTCAGCCTTTGGGTTGGAGACAGTATGTCCTCTGAAACACTGGTAACTGCCTACAAATTCACTCTGTCACAGCCCATGATTAGATATGAAGTGGCCTGTCTCTGCAAGTGGTATGAGAGGTTTTCTGATATTTAGTTTATTTAGTCATTAGATCTTTGCATATAACCATAGGAACTGAATGGACTTAAGTAAACATTAGGTGATTAGGCTGTTAATCTGTCATATTATTACTTTATAGGGTGTGGGAATGTTGATTTATCAGAGCTCTCACTTGTAATTTTGTCTTGCAGACTCTTCCACAAGCAGAAGTTGATGCCAGTCCAGTTTGGTCCTCTACTCTTTGCCACTGCACCCGATCACCCTGAAGTGAAGAATGTGGTAAATGCATTTACCAGTACTGCAAAGAGTCCTCAGCTAAGATTTCCAGGGAACGTGACACTGGGTCGGGACATGTAACTGCAGGAACTCAGAGATGCGTGTCATGCCTTTTGTTGGTTGGTGGAGAATCACAGAGCCAGAAAAACGTTATTTAAAAAATTATGCGACTGATGAACAGAAAGGCTTCATTTCTGGGCGTCAATACGAAAGCTGTTATCCTTGTTGACAGGGGCAGAAAATAATGGATGTAACCGTCCACTGCTCGTGGCCCCGTGACAGTTGCCGTATCAGGGTTGCTGTTTGACTGCCTCTCCTCCCAAGGGCTATGTGGATATCTCAGGGTGTAGGATTTTTAGGGCCTAGCCAGTCGGTAGGTAGCTCTTATCTCAGGTCGTGTTAACGGCCTGATCACACCAGTCAATAATAATTCAGATTGAAGTTTGAAGTCACGATATTTATTGGTATACAATTTACAGCTTCCTGTGTGTATCTAGCACCTTCGCTACCAGAGTGTCCCTCCCTAATTCTCCTCAGCGCCTGGGTCCCGGGCTCCTAAAAGCACTTCTCTGTCCGTCGTAGGCAGAGTCGAGATCGGATATTAACCAGATCCCAAACATTCCTTTCTGCCCAGATGGCCTAAACACGACTTCTAGCTCTTAGGGCTGAAGTCCAACCTTGTTCTCGGCTAGTGGTGCTAGAGTCTTAAAGAAAGGTTTTGACATACTGGAAACATACAGAAACAAATAACAAAACCAAACTAATTCTAGATAAGCGGTTACATGGAGGAACCATAATCAGTGGAGGTCCTGGCTACTTTCATAATCTGGGAAATATGGCTTCATCACCCTGATGATGAAGGCTGCAAGGACCTGTGAAACACTACATGTTATAAGAACTCAGAAGACAGCCATCTTGGCTTGTTCATTAGGTGCCACATTTTTTAAAATCAATCTCTGGTAACCAAGTTACGGCATTTCTATAATTATAGACGAAATAAATAGTTTTCAAATTTAATCCTGTAACAATATGGGGTAATAACACATGCCATCACTTGATCTCAGTTTGAAGTTCAGTAACATTCATTTCACCACAATGTACATCCCCTTGTTCCTAAGCACTGCCACAACATGGAAGAGCATGGAGGTCACATCTTAAACTTGGCACTAGGTAAATAGAGGTCAGTGACATACATCACATTCCAGCTGTTTTAAATTCAAGGAAGGAACCCAAAGAATATATTACAGCTGTAAAGATTACTGTGAACATATTAAAGAGTTAATTTATGCTGAAACTTACACTCTGGAAATTCAGATGAAATGGTTCCAAAACTGTGTTAAGTTATAGGTCACCTGCTATGAAATGCATTTCTTCACTTCGTTGGGTTGGCAGAGAGATCAGCAACTTTAATACATCCACTAACATAAATTTTCACATTTTTTGATAACTTGTCATGATATGGCGCATGCATGTGGTATCCAACGTCTGTCTTGCTCTTCCAAATGACAACCCAAATAAAAATAACATTCTTGTATGAAAATAAAGAGCTCTCCCATATTGGCTGAACAATTTTTTATGAAAATTAGTCAAACATTATCTACAACATTAGTTCCTTTTATTTTCGTCTTACACATGAAATGATGTTTTATTGGTCAGACCTCAAACGTACACAAGAAGATAAACTTAAATATTTAATACACAGCAACAAATTTTGGCAATTACTGCCATTTTCACATTCTGCAAAAATATTATTATCTAACAGATTGTTGCAACTGCATGTATGCCATCACTTGTCACAATAATTTACAACAATAAAAAGAATTATATAACTTTATAAATACTAGATTAACATGTTAAGACTATAAGCACATCTCAGATGATGAAATGTGTTTACATGACAATGTTATATACAAACTTGAACTTATTGATGTTATAACTTTCTGTTATTCGTGAGGCTGTATAATCAAAATGCTGGACATACTTCATCAATGAACTTCTTATTATCACCACTGCACTAGGTCAGACAGCAACCATCTGCACTTCCCTTTTCTACTGTTGGTAAACAAGTAGCCGAGATGTAGTTATACTTGCGACAGGGTGAGACTGCGTGTCTGTGGAACTGCAGCCATTTATCCCCCAGATATTATTATTATTATTATATCCCATGTATTCAACACTTTATGGGGTATGTACTCCCATGTACCCGAGACAGACCTTGTCCCTAAGGTACATAGGGCAGCAGCTATTTCCGGGATCCATATTGTTTTCAGCAAGTGCCACATGTATTATAAAATGTTTTACAATACATGTGACACCAAACTACTTCCTTCATTTCTTCTCTTGTCTAAGCCACTCTTGTTTTTCTTGATTGATTTTTTTGTGAGTCTTGGGCTTGTTGGCTGTGCGTGTCCATAGTTGGCCTGCGTTGATTGCCTCGTTGCCGTAACTAATCTCAGCCCTTGGAGTACCTAGGCGACCTGTACTCCAGATCTTTGTCTTTCCATTCTTCGGTAGTAGCTGCACGGTTGTCCACACTTTGTTATATAAAATGGTCACCTCTAGTCGGATGTGGCTCTTCACCACGCACGGACGGTCTTGAGCAATAAGAGGCTCTTGGATGCCTAGCATCTTTATTGCGCTTCACTTACTCCTGGGTGGGTGAGGACCAGTGTCCAGCATAGTCAGACTACGATGGTAAAAGGTACTACCTCTCCCCATTACCTTAACCCCTTATTATTATTATCCCATCTCTTCACCACATTATGGCGTATGTACTTCTATGTACCCGAGACAGACCTTGTCCCTAAGGTACATAGGGCAGCAGCTATTTCCGGGATATATTTTGTTTTTAATATGTATTACTTGTGTTATATTATTTTATTTTACGACAGCGTCTTTCGAATGATGTATAAAGTTCCCAAAATTGCAGTTTTCTGAAGTCCCTGACGTCGTCTTCGCCCGGGATGTTGGCCAAATATTTCCTGAGCGACCTGGAGACAGTTCCTGTTGCCCCTATAACTACTGGAATTAATTTTGCTTGAACCTTCCACATTCTCTGATAAGGTCCATGTATTTCAATATCTTCTCTACTTCCTTCTTAATCACAATTCTGTCAGTCGGTATTGCTATGTCAATTAAGAGGCAAGTTACGTTTCTATTTCTGATTATTATGTCTGGTTTATTATTTGGGATGGTTCTATCTGTTCTGATTTGCTGGTTCCACAAAATAGTTATTTGACCATCTTCACTTGTCTCCACTGTCTTCGGGATGTGTTCATACCAGTTCTTCTCTTCTAGCTTTACCCCAACGTTCCTGCATATGTTAAAATGTAACTGAGTACAGACACGATCATGTCGTTGTATATACTGTTCTTTGGCCAGCACGGGGCATCCGAATATAACGTGATCTGTCGTTTCCTCAAATTGCTTACATAGTCTGCATTTGCTGTCTGTATCTGTTTTCAATATTTTTGTTGCATAATATTTAGTGTTTAGCGCCTGGTCTTGTGTTGCTATAATCTGACTTTTAGTTTCCCCTTTCAGATCTCCTCGTCAGCCACAGAAACGTGTCTTCTTTGCTTATAAGTTGTCTGTCCAAACTTCGGAGATACCGTCTGATGAAAATGTTTTACAATACATGTGACACCAATCTACTTCCTTTATTTCTTCTCTTGTCCAAGCCACTCTTGTTTTTCTTGTTTGATTTTCTTGTTAGTCTTGGGCTTGTTAGCTGTGCGTGTCTATGGTTGGCCTGCGTTGAGTTCCCTCGTTGCCGTAACCAACCTCAGCCCTTGGAGTACCTAGGCGACCAGTACTCCAGATCTTTTTCTTTCGATTCTTCGGTAGTAGCTGCTGATCATTTATATTTCTTGGTTTAGAATGAGTTTGTTTCTTTTCCATCGTTGTCCCACGAGTAGCTAAGGATTGGATGGTCCAATGTCGCAGAGCCCCGATTGCTCCACTAAGGGATTTTGAAACCGGGGGTGCCAGGTGCCCGGAGTTCACCGTTCTCGGCTTCTAACCTTCCACCGCAGAAGTTTCTGTAGTCCCTCAGCACGGTTGTTCACACTTTGAACCAAGGGATTATTTATCGAGGTTTACTCCTCTAGATCCGCCGTGTTCTCTTATATAACAACTACCTCTCCCCATTACATTAATATTATTATTTTCTGTGTGTGTGTGTGTGATCTGTCTGACGACAGGTCCATATATTATTAGGATCCTTCCAACCTGTTTTCAAACATATATACATTCTTGGCAGGATGATCAGAAGTTGTTTGCCATTGCCTTCTTCTGTGTGTGTGTGTTAGTGGAGTAATTGTTGGGATGCCACGGAGAAATCGGGGAAGCCCCCGGAGGAAAACTCCGTGATGCCTAGACCACGGCCTTGCCCAAAACAAGTTATAAATCTGACGACAGGTCCATATATTATTAGGATCCTTCCAACCTGTTTTCAAACATATATACATTCTTGGCAGGATAATCAGAAGTTGTTTGCCATTGCCTTATTCTGTGTGTGTGTGTGAGTGGAGTAATTGTTGGGATGCCACGGAGAAATCGGGGAAGCCCCCGGAGGAAAACTCCGTGATGCCTAGACCACGGCCTTGCCCAACACAAGTTATAAATCTGAGCACCACCGGGAATTGAATCCGGGACCCCAGGCTTACAAGGCTAGTGTTCTGACTGCTAGACCACCGTGGCGGCTATCCCCCAAATTACGCACGAGTAATTATGCAGCAGCGCCTGAATGATAATGACAGTGGAAGACTGAATGGCTCTCAGAAACAAGTCGAATTTGTGACAAACGAGTGGAATGTGGAGCCACTTGGACTAACTGCCTATATTCTGGCACAGTCGCCAGCTATAATACACTCTGAACAGCCCACAAGATATGTAGCATATTTTAAAAGTTTTGTTCTCAGTTGCTAATACTGTACGTTATTTTCAGGTTGATCATCAGACTGAGCGAGAGGCCACAAATACCCCAGAAATGACCATACTTTAGAATGACCTGTACTCACCAAACCAGTAACAAGGATCCAGACAAAAAACAATACCTGTTGGTGATGCCCTCATGTTAAGTGCAGAGGCAACAGTGGACGTTGGTCGTACCATCCACTGTGAACCCTGAGAAGTGTGAGTTTTGTAAACATTAGTATATTTTTATTACGAAATTGTTTGTGTTCACATTGATGTGTCAGTGTTGGTGTTCTGTTGGATTTATATGTAGATTTAATAAGTGTAATTTTCAATAACATAACAAGTTTAATATATATTAATTAGGTTTTAGTTACTGCCACAGCCATAAAAAACTCATTAGAATCATATACATAATACCAGTACTTTTTTATAATCTAGTTTTTTTTAAATGTCATTCAGTTAACGCTAAAAGTTATTGTTTTCGAGTTCTTGTTTTTGTCGTTATTACTATTATTATAAGCAAGCTGATCACAGTCAGATGTTATTTGACCTACAACTTCATTGCCTTATGAGCCTTGTCTGTCTCATTGTCATCCACCATCCAAGAACTACACAATCACTTTGTATTCCCCAAAGGACAAAGGGAATCCAAGTGTTTGCGCTAGGAGGTCCCTCCCTCATGTAGCCTTTAATCTTACATCCCTTTCCCTGAGCATGGCTTTCACCATTTAGTTTGTTCCCATTTCAGTTTGCCTCGGGAAGATCCGGATTATGACCTGAGAGGGCAGCCACCTATGGAGGTTCGTCATCCCCGGGGAATAAACAATGATGGTTCCAGCACAGATCCCTTATCAACTATTTGGAACCAGAATTCCGTATGTGGAAGCACCAGACTACGCAGTGCCACATCTCACACGACAGCCTTCTTCATGTTGCTATAGTTACGATATAGTTCAGTGCTGGAAATACAATTCTGTCAAGCATGATGTGAGCACAAGTTGTTAATAAATCTGAAATAGTTAATTTTCTTGACTTCAAAGAGTCTCTGGGTGTTTGACATCTTTGTTTCTGATGTTTGTTTCTAGCTAGCTGAGTTAAGAGGAGGGAGGGCAAGTAGCAACATGTAAGGCATTTTGCTGCCTCCTTGCCCTCTCCTTCCCCTCTTTGTGTGACAGCTCATGCTTCCAGATATTTTGCATCCAGTACAGCTATATTTTCAAGAATATTTAACAACAATTCTGACTAAACAGATGATGTTTCCTAGGTAACAATAATGCCGAGTAAACAGATGACGTTTCTTAGGTAACAACAATGCCGACTAAACACGTTTCCTACGTAACAAGGTTACACTATTTCGTTTTCTAGGTAACAATAAATCCTAGTAAACAATTGACGTTTCCTAGGTAAGAACAATGCCGAGTAAAAACGACGTTTCCTAGGTAACCAGTTTTCACTTTTTCGCTTCCCTTTTTCGTTACACTTTTTTGCCGAAAGACCCTTCCTTATAGATGTATTTACATCAATACCAAACTTCCCAACAATGCATAAGATTTCGCTCCCTAACAAAAGTGTTATTATGGATTGGAATGAGCTTCACTACGTAATCAGTCTAATTGTTACAAAACAAAACATATCACTTCCGTACAATTCGGACATTTCTGCTTCCTAACAATAAGAGTTATTTCATAATGGATTGGGCTTCAGAACGTAATCAGTCTAATTGTTATAAAACCAAACAGAAGTTTTAATTGTTATCCTGTATATTTATACGTTCAAATAATACGGATACTGATACTCGCTTTATGGTGTCGCACATAATTTTAAACAGGCGTACGTCATGTAGCCTCCGAACTGTTCCACTGTAATTATTACAGTTTACACAGAAGGATAAAAACCAGACTTGCCTCTAGTCTCGAGGGGATACTGTAAAAAAATTAGTCAATATTTGGGCGTTTACTGATGCTCAGGGATAAGCCGTTTGTAACATAAAAAAACCAAAATATAAAAGTCTCGTGTAAAAGTGAGCTATATATTTGTATTATGGTCATTTTGGTGTATGGGAAATAATTACGTTCAGATTCCGGACTGCAATATAATGATATAGCGTACTCATCTGTGAAATTTCACTGCAGATAAGAACTCTCGGCGGCGATAATGTGGACTGTGATTCTGTGTAATATTTTAGGTGGTGGGTAGGAAGAAACGGCTTTGTAATTCGTGATTGAAATGAGACGAGATAGGGATATAGGCGCATTTTACATCCCCATCTTCACTCTTCAAACTTCAAACTTCGCCTGAAACAAATTCACATAGCAGAAGACTAGACGAACAGGCAATTGAACAAATCCGAAATACTGATTGTGTCAGGAGGGAGAACTAGGAGGGATTATTAACTTTCTTCAATCCAAGGACCAGGCAACTGGCTGTTCCAGCCTCACTTATAGACCACTCTACTACTACTCAGTCACCAATGTGCATCCTTCATTGGATATGAGTGTTACACCATTCTATGAAGAGATACTCTGCCCAGTGAATTCTTTTCCTTCGATTTTTAATTCAGTGAAAGTATATTTAATTCTGTTCCTAAATATTTTTGACGTAAATACGTCTATATTTTAGGGTCAGTGTTATTCGGCAAAAATATGTCACGAAAAATTGCTACGAAAAAGTGTTACGAATAGTGTTACGAAAAAGTGTAACGAAAAGGGGAAACGAAAAAGTGTAACTTCATTGTTATGTTACTTAGGAAACCTCATCTGTTTACTCAGCATTGTTGTTACCTAGGAAACAATATATAAACTTCCTTTCCGTATAGACGTCAAATTCTCCGGAACCGTGGTTCCACTATCACTTTTTTGTCAAAAAAATTTCTGTCTTCTGGGTTGTTGCGATGTGTAGTCTGGCTGATATTAGCCAACGTTTCAGAGGTCATACTGCCTCCGTCATTAGGGCGATTCAAGTATTTTATCCCCCCATTCGGGAATTGAACCCGGGAACCCAGGCTTACAAGGCTAGTGTTCTGACCTCTAGACCACCGTGGTCATCTGATGTAAGGTAAGGTAAGGTAATGTAATTTAAGGATGATTCCAAGGGCGGTTAACCCTCGGTCCTTTTTACTCCGCTGACCTTTAGCCGGATGGAAACCATCCGTTGCCCGACTCTCAGGTGGTAAAACCGGACCATAGGCAGTGCCCTAGGCATGATGACGTAGGGTTAAGGGGCGGAGGCATCCCTTAAGAGAGTCATAGTTACTCCCGCCGTTTACCCGCGCTTGCTTAAATTTCTTCACTTTGACATTCAGAGCACTGGGCAGAAATCACATTGCGTCAACACCCGCTAGGGCCCTCGCAATGCTTTGTTTTAATTAGACAGTCGGATTCCCCAAGTCCGTGCCAGTTCTGAGTCGACCGTTGAGTGGCGGCCGAAGAGTACGCCGCGAGCTAGCGCGGCCCCTCGCAGTGTGGAAGATCCGCGGGAGGCCAAGGCGAATATCCCCTCTCGGTCTTCCGGCATTTTGCTATTTCTAGGCACATCGAGTCAGATTCCCACTTGTTGGGCGTGCGAGGGCGTTTATGAAGGAGGGCTTACTCATATTTCGCCTTACTTCATGTAATTAAATTCTCGTCCCTACCACTTGGGATCTTGGCTAGTGCAATTGAGTACCTCAGACGCACTATCATGTGCGTTGCCTCCTAAATGGAGTTAGAAACAAGTATAGGAACTATAACTATTATTGTTGTAAAGAACCAATATCAACAATAACAAATAATAACAAAATATAAAAGTAGTTAGGAATCATTAAATAGGACAAAATCCCTTATAACAATGAAAAAGAACAACAATACTGATAACTCAGTAATAAATATATGAATATTATCTTCTTCTCCTTATAAAAATTTGTGATTAGTCGTTGTCATCAATAAATTACGTCATCAACAATGTCAACTTATGTTTGTTTATACTCGGCATTGTTGTGGAACACAACAATGCCGAGAAAACAAATAACGCTTAGTACCAAGCCAGTCGCATTATCACTGCTCTACAAGCAGCACGTCGCATTCTTGAATATTGACTGACAGTTGGCCTAAAACATCAGGAAAGTGAAAGAAGACGTAATCAACTATTTGAAGTATCAACTCTAACAACTCCAACAAGGTAAACTGATACTCATTCGATATATTACAATTAAGAAAGTATTATGAAAACTGGCCTTATGATCGATTTTAAGACGAAGATTTGCAGGGGTGGGGCTGGACGTAAAAAGTTGACTGAACAAGAACTTTTGACCTCTGAACAGCGACGTAAAGAACTACAACATCAGACATATTTAAGAAATAAAGAAAAGCGAAAAAAGACTTACATTGATAAACGAGACCATATTAACGACACACGTAGAAACACAGACGCAGATTTGCAAGGGTGGGATTGGGCGTAGAAAGTTGACTGACCAAGAAGAGTTGGCCTCTGAACAGCGACGTAAAAACTTAAACAACAGACCTATTTAACAAATAAAGAAAAGCGAAAGAAGACTTGCATTGATAAACGAGACCATATTAACGACACATGTAGAAAAACAGACGAAGATTTGCAAGGGTGGGATTGGACGTATAAAATTGACTGACCAAGAACAGTTGGCCTCTGAACAGCGACGTAAAAACTTAAACAACAGAACTATTTAACAAATAAAGAAAAGCGAAAGGAGATTTACATTGATAAACGCAGAAAAACTTATTCAACAAAAGCAGAAGGAAACAAACGAAGACTTGCAAGGGTGGGGTTGGACGTAGAAAGTTGACTGACCAAGAACTGTTGACCTCTGAACAGCGACGTAAAGAACTAAAACATCAGACATATTTAACAAATAAAGAAAGACGAAGGGAGATTTACATTGATAAACGCATAAAAACTTATTCAACAAGAGCAGAAGAGCAGAAGGAAACAAACGAAAACTTGCAAGGGTGGGGTTGGACGTAGAAAGTTGACTGACCAAGAACTGTTGAACTCTGAACAGCGACGTAAAGAACTAAAACATCAGACCTATTTAATAACTAAATAAAAGCGAAAGAAGACTTACATTGATAAACGAGACCATATTAACGACACATGTAGAGAAACAGACGAAGATTTGCAAGGGTGGGATTGGACGTAGAAAGTTGACTGACCAAGAACAGTTGGCCTCTGAACAGCGACGTAAAGAACTAAAACATCAGACATATTTAAGAAATAAAGAAAAGCGAAAGAAGACTTGCATTGATAAACGAGACAATATTAACGACACATGTAGAGAAACAGACGAAGATTTGCAAGGGTGGGATTGGACGTAGAAAGTTGACTGACCAAGAACAGTTGGCCTCTGAACAGCAACGTAAAGAACTAAAACATCAGACATATTTAAGAAATAAAGAAAAGCGAAAGAAGACTTGCATTGATAAACGAGACCATATTAACGACACATGTAGAAAAACAGACGAAGATTTGCAAGGGTGGGATTGGACGTATAAAATTGACTGACCAAGAACAGTTTGCCTCTGAACAGCGACGTAAAAACTTAAACAACAAAACTATTTAACAAATAAAGAAAAGCGAAAGGAGAGTTACATTGATAAAAGAAGAAAAACTTATTCAACAAGAACAGAAGAGGAGAAGAAAACAAACGAAGACTTGCAAGGGTGCGTTTGGAAGTAGATAGTTGACTAACCAAGAACAGTTGGCCTCTGAACATCGACGTAAAGAACTAAAACATCAGACATCCTTAACAAGTAAAGAAAAGCGAAGGGAGAGTTACATTGATACAAGAAGAAAAACTTATTCAACAAGAACAGAAGAGCAGAAGAAAACAAACGAAGACTTGCAAGGGTGGGTTTGGAAGTATATAGTTGACTGAACAAGAACTGTTGGTCTCTGAACAGCGACGTAAAGAACTACAACATCAGACATATTTAAGAAATAAAGAAAAGCGAAGTAAGACTTACATTGATAAACGTAGAAAAACTTATTCAATAAGAAGCGAAGGGAAAAAAAGCAGACGAAGATTTGTAAGGGTGGGGTTGGACGTAGATAGATGACTGGCCAAGAAAATTGGCCTCTGACCAGCGATGTAAAGAACTAAAACATCAGACGTACTTAACGAATAAAGAAAGCGAAGGGAGACCTATATTGATAAACGCAGGAAAACGTATTTAACAAGAACACAAGAACAAAAAATCAGACGAAGATTTGAAAGGGTGGGGTTGGACGTAGATAGTTGACTGACCAAGAACTGTTGACCTCTGAACAGCGACGAAAAGAACTAAAACATCGGAACTATTTAACAAATAAAGAAAATCTAAGGAAGACATACATTGATAAACGTAGAAAAACTTATTCACGAAGAGTAGAAGAGAAAAAACGAAGATATGTATGCATTGGGTTAGACGTAAAAAGTTGGCTGACCAAGATCAGTTGGCCTGTGAACAGCGAGGTAAAGAACTAAAACATCAGAACTATTCAACAAAAGACAGAAGAGAAAAAAAAGAAGATTTGCAAGGGTGGGGTTGGAAGTAGATAGTTGACTAACCAAGAACTGTTGGCCTCTGTTCAGCGACGTAAAGAAGTAAAATATCAGATTACAGGAAGCGCTCCGAAAGGATTAGCCATCGTTGTCGTCAAAAAATGACGTCATCAACAATATCACCTTATATTTGATTATACACGGGGGTTAGTTTAGTGTCTTACACAAGATTTTAAAACGCAACCAACCCCCTTCGGGGGGTTGGTCAAGTGTTTAAACTCCCCACTCGGGGGGGTTAGTTTAGTTTCTTACTCAGGGGTTAAACACTAAACTAACTCCTCTTTGGGACTAACCAAGGTTGGTTGCGTTTACAAACATGACCAACCCCAGCTAGGAGCTCCGAAAGGAGCGCCCTGCTCTATACTATAAAAATTTGTGATTCCTCGTTGTCTTCAACCAATTTGTCGTCAAAAAATGACGTCATCAACAATGCCAACAGATATTTGTTTACTCGGCATTATTGTGGAACACAACAATGCCGTGTAAACAAATATCTGTTGACATTGTTGAAGTCGACACAACAATGCCGAGTAAACAAATAACGCTTCACAGCAAGGAAATCAAAGAATATCAAGTCAGTCGCATTATCAACTGCTCCAGAAGCAGCAAGTCGCATTCTTAAAAATTGACTAACAGTTGTCCTAAAACTTTAGGAAAGTGAAAGAAGACGTTATCAAGTATTTGAAGTACCAAATCTAACAAGGTAAACTGATATTCATTCGATATATTACGATTACGAAAACTATTATGAAAACTGACTTTATGGTCGATTTTAAGACGAAGATTTGCAGGGGTGGGTCTGTACGTAGAAAGTTGACTGACCAAGAACTGTTGACCTCTGAACAGCGACGTAAAGAACTAAAACATCAGACATATTTAAGAAATAAAGAAAAGCGAAGGGAGACTTACATTGATAAACGAGACCATATTAACAACACATGTAGAAAAACAGACGAAGATTTGCAAGGGTGGGATTGAGCGTAGAAAGTTGACTGACCAAGAACAGTTGGCCTCTGAACAGCGACGTAAAGAACTAAAACATCAGAACTATTCAACAAAAAACAGAAGAGAAAAAAAGAAGACTTGCAAGGGTGGGTTTGGACGTAGAAAGTTGACTAACCAAGAACTGTTGGCCTCTGATCAGCGACGTAAAGAAGTAAAATATCAGATTACAGGAAGCGCTCCGAAAAGATTAGCCATCGTTGTCGTCAAAAAATGACGTCATCAACAATATCACCTTATATTTGTTTATACACGGGGGTTAGTTTAGCGTCTTACTCAAGATTTTAAAACGCAACCAACCCCCTTCGGTGTTTTGGTCAAGTGTTTAAACCCCCCATTCGGGGGGGTTAGTTTAGTTTCTTACTCAGGGGTTAAAACACTTGAATGAGCTACTAAACTAACTCCCTTTTGGGACTAACCAAGGTTGGTTGCGTTTTACAAACTTGACCAACCCCCCCTAGGAGCTCCGAAAGGAGCGCCCTGCTCTAGTTACTATAAAAATTTGTGATTCTCGTTGTCGTCAAGAAATGACGTCATCAACAATGCCAACTTATATTTGTTTATACTCGGCATTGTTGTGGAACACAACAATGCCGAGTAAACAAAAATGATTCACAACAATAACTTTCAAGCCAGTCGCATGATCTCTGCTCCAGAAGCAGCACGTACATTCTTGAATAATGACTGACAGTTGGCCTAAAACATCAGGAAAGTGAAAGAAGACGTTATCAACTATTTTAAGTATCAACTCCAACAAGGTAAACTGACACTCATTCGATATATTACGATTAAGAAAGTATTATGAAAACTGACTTTTGATCGATATTAAGACGAAGATTTGCTAGGGTGGGGCTGGACGTAAAAAGTTGACTGAACAAGAACTGTTGGCCTCTAAACAACGACGTAAAGAACTACATCAGACCTATTTCAGATATAAAGAAAAGCGAAAGAAGACTTACATTGATAAACGAAATCATATTAAGAACACATGTAGAAAAACTTATTCAACAAAAACAGAAGAGCAAAAAACAAACAAACGAATATTTGCAAGAGTGGGGTTGGACGTTGAAAGTTGAATGATCAAGAACAGTTGGCCCCTGATCAGCGACGTAAAGAACTAAAACATCAGACCTACTTAACAAGTAAGGAAAAGGGAAGGGAGATTTACATTGATAAACGCTGAAAAATGTATTCAACAAGAACAGAAGAGGAGAAAACAAACAAAGATTTGCAACGGTGGGGTTGGACGTAGAAATTTGACTAACCAAGAACAGTTGGCCTCGAACAGCGACGTAAAGAACTAAAATTATTACTTAAGTTACCGGCTTTGCCCGTAACTTAAGTAATATTAATCGGGCAAAACTGCTACTTAAAACAAAATAATATCTAATCCTTATGTACATGTTTATAACAATTAAAAATATTCCAATTTAAGTTGATAAACCACTCTTTCTGTCAGTTTTTGTACGATCTGTAATGTTCTTGTGGACTAATATTTTGCGTTTTACTTTTTGAACCCTCTGGCACTAAATACTGTTTGTATCGTAATGTTTATACGTAATTATTAAAGGAATATGATGTTCGAGTTACATCATACTTGATTATCTGAAAAGAATTAGTGTTTTTGGAATAAAATATTTGTATGATAAGGCGTCTTCAAACAAACATAAAACCTCAAGTCTGTCTATGAATAACATTGCGTCGTATGTATTCACATACATTTTAGCTGCTGCGATAATCCCCGATTTACTACGTGTTGTAACAGAATTGTGCGTTTCAAGAGGTGAAAACGCGAAATATGACAACACATTAAATCAGTCTGTAACTTTTAGACTTTAATTAGACAATAGTGCTACTTTAAACGATTCAATATCTGATCCTATTGTACATGTTTATAATAACTTTAAACATTTCCCTTTAAGTTTAAGAACCAACATTTCTAACTCCTTAAGTACTGCTTCTAACTTGGTACTCATATTTTGATTTTAACGTTCTGAGCACTGTCCCACTAAATCCTGGTTACATTTCACTGTTGTCCTGTTCATCTGGGGCCGTGTTCATTTTAACATTTCCTCGCTGGCAGTTCATATCTTATGGTGAAATGTTTTATCCAAAACCAAAACCGAGGTCCCCTCTCAACTCTTTTACTAATGTGTAGAATAAAACAATTCAGCCAGGTAAGAAATAATTCTTTTCCTGAATTATATGAACGAAATTACTTTTAGCTTTAATGTTGGCAAAAAGCATTTCCAACTATTGGCAGTCCTGCATATTTGATTTATTTCGTGATATTCATAGATAACAAGAGTAGGTGGCTTCGTTACTTATCGATATGGGGCTTGGTGATACATTCTGTCTTTAACCGATGTTTCCGGTCTGCAGTTGAAATGTCTAAGTTGTGAAGGATTGTCTTTCCACTTTTTTGCTGAAAACTCAAAAATTCAAGGTTTGTAAACACACACTGGATCTTCTTCTTAAAGTGCTTTTCCGTTCCGGATGTTGGTGATCAGCATAGCAATTTGAGCTTCACTGGATATATCAATTAATTTGTAGAAAACTTTAAACCAACTGATGTAATTAGATAAGTAGGTTTGTGTTTAAGTGCTTTACTACATTGATTGTGTGTCATTCGCTTGATTCTCTCTAATGTTCCATCTTTTAGTTCGAATTTGCTGTAAATTAACTGTTTAAATTTGTCTTTAATTTGTAATGGTACCGTAGTCTCTTCTTAATTTGATAAAGATGCTTTAGTGAAATTTGTTTGATACTGTTACATGCGTTTCTTACATTTATGTGGAATAAGTTCCCATTTCCTCAGGACATTACTTATGTTTAATACCTCGCATATTGAACTCTGACGAAATATTGCCTACAACAATATTGGGATTTTGATGTTTAAGGGTTTCAGTTTACTTCCAACTAGAACACCATAACGTAGGGGATGAGCTAGCTCTTGTGACATAACCTTTCAAAACAGCTGAAATTTAATTTTTCCTAAATTCTGTAATAATAATAATAATGGTTGTAACTTCCAAATATTTCTATTATTTCAGTAGTTGTAACTTTTATTCATTGTTTTTCTCCTATCCCACTTTTATAGGATAATTTGTCCCTTTGAGCCTGAACTAAAATTTGTGTATTTGTTAGTTAAGAAGGTGATTGATGTTAAAATGCTTCACTAATTATAAATCCTTCTTTTATAGGTTACTCCTGCCAACGTAATATCAAGCAGAATGATAAGTGGATTTCAATTCTGATTTTTTAAACTTATAGATACTGTGTAGACGGTCACTGATGACCATGGTAGCTTGATGAACAATGAAATTGGATAGCTGGGAACAAATCCCAGTGAGCTCATTTCAGTTTTGTGTTAGCAACGTGTCCAAACACCTCTAGAGCCAAACCAAGTCTTTTGTCCAAAGAAAGTAAAGAGATGGCTCATTTCTGAGTTCACGTGCCATGTAGTTTGATTGAAGTTTACTGACATTTCAGAGTTACTTGTTGCCTCAAATCATGATGGCTATAAGTCACTCTGATGAAGACAGCAAGTACATCTGAAATGCTGGTAAACTTCTACCAGATTACACAGTTTCACAACCCAGAAAACAGCCGTCCTCACACCCGCTGTCATGAGTACTTCAAGTATTACCTAAAGGAAGAAAGGTTGCAAATGTGACCACTTGCCTTGTTTATGTGGAGCTCATCATTTAATTTCGCGCTAAATATTTTGGTTCATCCTTGTGGAGAGACTTGCACTTTGTTGCTTAGGCAAGGCAGAATTTGTAACCCAGAAAGCTGCCCTCTTGAGAAGTGTATGTTCAGGCCATGAGGTTACCATGATAATAAGACTATAATTTATTATTTATCCAGTGAAACCCTCTGATGGGCACGATCTGTTTCATAGCAAATGTCAGAGGTGTGACGAGTGAGCTGGGCCAATTGAAGATGCTTGTGTCATTTTCTTTGCATTAAGGAGAAAAATACAACTTCAGTGATTGTGACATATACCCACTAAAAATTAGTGTGACCATCGGTTTCCACTGCCCACCTGTAATTAATAATGCCCTCTCCCTAATTTTAAAATTTCTTTACTTAATGTAACAGTTAAGTGGTTATCACTATGTTCTGAAATCAGCTGGACCCTATTTTTATTCACGTGCCTGGTATCTAGGCAAATGCGCGGTGTTTTTTCCATTCCTAATTACTACATTCAATGCGTTTATATAGCTGGAGTCAGATGTCTCTTGTTTCATTTTGGCTAATTGGGCTCGAACCTCATTTCTCACGTAAAATGGTATTGGCCTACTGGTGCCCACAAAGAGATCAGGGTTTTTGACCTAAAAGTGGTACTGCATCAAATTGCAATTACCCGGCCTTTTCATGAAGAATCCCTTATATTGTATGTGCATATCAAATAATCGATCTTTCAGGCTACTTCGCCATGAACTGGCCTCCCTTGCTTTCGCATGCAGTTCAATTCGAACTGGTATCATTGTCCGGGGTCGCCGAGCCTCCACCCACATAGCTGCTGCACGCAATATTCACTGAATCCATCCACTAGGTTGTGTTGTAATTAGGTAATATGATATTGTTATTAGTTTCTATAAATAGTTGCATATTATTAATATAATTGTAGCACATGAATATAAGTCATGTATATGAAAATACTTGCCCAATTCCGTAACTAGGAATTTCACCGATCTTATCCTCTTTTGATAATTAAGTTGTTTTCAAGAAAACGGAGGCACTGTCACCCCACAAATGTATTATTTCGAAATAATTAATAAAACATCAGCCATAGTCCGAAAATGAGGCAAGTGCCAGAGGACAACTTCATAAAAACTATAGAATGTTCTAGAAGCTTTTTATCTATAAAGAGTACGGAGGACATATTGTACCCGGACTACGCCCTTGCTGACCAATATAGCAGCAAGACGCTTTTGATCTGTTACAAGTTTAGTCTTGGCGACGGTACTCCGTTCAGTCAGAAGTCGGCCACTGCTACAGCCTTAAGCAACAACCTGTTGTACTTGTTACTATATATTAGTAATAAATCTCTTGTACGAGGGTCGCTCATTAAGTAATGCCCCACATTTTTTTCCTCAGAACATATTTATTCAAGATGGCTCAAATTTAGTGACAATATAAATCAATGTTTCCTTTACACATACTATTTTTCCACATAGTCCCCATCAACTTGTACGGTTTTACGCCAGCGTGGAACAAGTGCATGCATGCCTTGCCGGTACCAGCTCTTGTCCTGTGCACGTAGCCATGTCCTCACTGCTTGAATCACGCTCTCGTCATCTTCAAATCTTGTTCCGCGAATAGCATCTTTAAGTGGCCCAAAGAGATGGAAGTCGGAGGGTGCCAGATCTGGACTGTAGGGTGGATGGGGTAGCACCGTCCAACCCAATTTGGTGATTTATTCCCGGGTTCTCTGACTTGTGTGAGGGCGTGCATTGTCGTGCAGGAGCAAAATTTCTGCTGGATGCTTGTGAGGCCGAACTCGTCGAAAACGCTTCTTGAGGGTTTTCAGGGTCCTGATGTACGCGTCTGAATTGATGGTCGCACCTCTTGGCATCACATCCACAAGAATGACCCCATCACTGTCCCAAAAGACAGTCATCATGACTTTTCCGGCGGAGGGAGTTGTCTTGAATTTCTTCTTTCTCGGTGATTGAGGATGATGCCACTCCATTGACTGCCTTTTTGTCTCTGGCTCAAAGTGGTGTATCCAGGTTTCGTCACCTGTAATGATCCGGGACAGAAAGACCTCTCCCTCAGCATCAAAACGCTCCAACAATTCAGAAGAAATCGTTTTCCTTTGAATCCTGTGGTCTGCTGTGAGACTTCGTGGAACCCATCTTGCGCACACCTTCGAATATGCGAGAGCCTGGATAATTGCAATCACACTTCCATTGCTGACTGAAAGCTGTTGGGCCAATTGTCGAGTTGTGATGCGCCGATCCTCACGAATAATGGCATCCGCGCGGTTCAACATGTCTGGAGTGGTGGCTGTGGCAGGACGCCCAGAGCGCGGCAGATCACGGAGCTCGGTTTCTTCACTTCCTGAAGCTTTAACTCTCTTAGCCCAGCGACCAACGGTGCTCCTATCGACTGCACAGCTTCCATACACAGCACACAAACGTTTATGAATGTTCACCACCGTTTCTTTTTCAGCAACAAGGAATTCAATTACAGCTCGTTGCTTGTAACGAGAGTCGTTCACAGACGCCATTTTAACAGTTCACTACAGCTCCGCTATCGGTTGGAATCATTTGAAACTCCGTACACGAACGCGGGAAACATCAAATCTCAAGCATGTAAAAGTACACTTATCTATCTTCATTATTGGCTGAGAAAAAAAATGTGGGGCATTACTTAATGAGCGTACAAGCAGCAGCAATTACTCCATTCGGCGACCGATAACTAACCATCAAATCCTCTCGACCAACTTATCGAACCCACAAGGTACTCTGCACGGTTTTCCTTTGTGTGGTACACAACAGTTGTCACAAACCACATTAACTCTATATGCACTAAGGTTCTCAGACTTCTTATTTGCATGAGGTACGTCACAGTAGTGACCCACACAAACAATTTCATTCACAAGGGAAGAGTATTCCTCTCCTGTACTAATACCTTCACGGTCGTCCACTTCATTAATATCTGGGTCTGCTCGACTCTCGGGGCTTTCAGGTTAATAAACGGGGCACATATTGAGAAAAATAATTAGAAATCTTTACATTTCTTGATACATCAACTTTGTTAAAGTTTTTTCCAGTTGTGAATTTGTTTTATATATGCAGTAGATTTGCCTCAATAAAGTGTAAAGCACTCCATATTTATTTACTGAAGAAACAATAATTGTTACGTCACAGTTTTGGCTAACATTGTTATATTTTATTGGTATTTATTGACGTCAACAATCGCCCTTCGTTACTGTGGAAACAAATGGACTGGGAATCGCTTGTGGAAAAAGTGCATATACATAAGATACTTTTGTGCAATTTTACCTGACTGTTATGCCTAATTGTATTCTATAAACTCTCGCTGTGTAAACGTATCATAAGAGTACGTTGCAAGTTTCGTAAAGATAACATCCCACTTGATTTATTCAATATAACTTGAACTGTTGAAGAAAACATCAAGATGACTGTGACTTATACCGGCGAAGTAGCTACGTGCAGAGGATTTGGATGTTTCTTGAAATTACTTTTTCGGTAAGTAAAATATACAAATCAAAACACTTGTTGTTGTTGTTGTTGAGTTTGAGACAAAGCAAGGACAAAAATATCAGAGATTTGTACAGGGCCATAAATGATTTTGAGAAAGGATATCAACCTCAGACTAATTTGATAAAAAATGATAATGGCAATTCACTTGCGGATTCAATTTTGAATAGGTGGAAATTGTTCTTTAATCAAATCTTAAATGTTCACGGGTTTGGTGATGATGTTACATACGTCAGTATTTGCGAATCCAATGCAAGTGTTCAAAATGACCACCGTCAGCTTCGTAGCACAGTCGACAGAAGTGAGCAAGTGACTGGTAAGCGTCCAACTGAATTTCTGTTGTGTAATACATCTTTTTGGGAGCATTCCGTATTTTGTCGTGACGTCGGGTGTGGTAGTTGAGCCAAAGGCGACGACGACAAAGGGCGCAATTTACTTCGGAACAGGGGCTTCGGTTTGAATAGGAGACCCTTTTACCATTATGCAGGATACCACTTTGCAGCACGTAACTGCAAGGCTACATTCCCAAAGGGACTCAAGTTGTAAGAAACCTTTCGGCTCAGTTTTGTCGAACAACGGTTGAGCTGACTGTGACTGTGAGGGATCTCCGATTTAAAACAACGGTATTTTTCGACGAAACTATAGTTTCATCAAACAGATTTCATGCAACTGTCATACTCTGTAATGACACACATCAGATGGCGAAATTCTGTCGAAGTTTAGCAGCGTATTTTCCGCCCTGCCAGTCAGTAGAGTTTGATTATCCCTTCCCTGTGAGCATCTGGTAGCTGTACAACTGAGCGGCTACCCAAACGTAATTGAAAACTGGCGGATCGCGTAGATGGTTTTGACTGTGTCAGACGTAGCCTGTGACTTCCGTGTGTGAATTCCAAATCAGTTTATCGGAACATCAGTGTATTAACAACAATTACATTGAAGACAGCAATACTCAGACTCTGGGATACTAGGATACTGGGAGCGACCCGTTCTTCAAGTGCCTGAGCACTGCGGGTCCCAACTTTTAGTTGGCTTGATCTATAGACATTTCGTGGGACTCCTTAGCCTCTACCTGTACACAGGATAGCACAACACAGAAAAACGTGGACAAACATCCACGGCTTGAGTGGGATTCGAACCCGCGGTCCCAGCGACCAAGCGGCACAATGATCTTCAGACTCACCGCCGTGAAAACCTCAAATCCCACATAATAATTACATTACTTTATGCGTAGTTGGCAGCTTGATAAATGCCAGTTCACACAAAGTTTAATACTGCTGAGTTTTCGACATTCGGCGACTGCACCTTTAATTCAGTGCAAGGTTGAACTACTGAACAATAGAAATGCTGAATCAATTCTTCGCAATAATCTTGAATCGCATCTGCAGTGCGACTATCGATAAGTGTATATATGTGACAAACTAAATAGCAGACAGAGCTCGTTGATTCATTGAGTCGTATATTTATTTTAGTGCGGTGTAATTGTGATTCGGTACCTGCAATTTAGTTTTTACCTGCCCATCACTGTCACTCAGTGACATCCCACGCGATGTTCCCTTCAGATTACTCAACTGTACAGGGTCTAAGCAAGTCTGAACATTAATCTTCGAAGATCCAAAGAAACTGCAGTGCGCAAAAAGCGAGAAACACTTGAATAGGCCGATAAAGTAACCCACGTCTGGTAAGATTTCAGATTCTCGCTGCGGTGAATATGAAGATGACGTCTTCTGGAATACTGCGCCGTGTAGTCTGTTAGAAATTTGCCGATATTTAACAGGTACTTGCTGCCACCATCATCAGGTCGATGATAGAGGAAGCAAGTACTCATGAAACATCGGTAAATTTCTGCCCAGTAACCCAAAAAGTTTGTACTCCTCTTCCAGTATTGTCAGGGTCATTAAAAATGAGTAGGACCTATACCACCTTTCCCCCAAGCGCCTACATTGCGTATAGTGGGACAGCTTTACTTTTTTAAAAGTGCAAGTAAATGTGAACTAAGAAAAACGGTTAAAGATTACTGGCCTTTCCTCGTTCCACTGCACCTTGCGCTTTCATTTACATGCGACGGTTTATTACAGTGAAAATTATCTATCACGAGGTCACAGACTGTCAGGCTGTTTCTGTGTCTGGAATAATTTTCTTCTCAGTTGGTGTTAATGACAATGTAGTGACTCTGTCCTGATTCTGCGTGCATCATGGGTAGTTATGGATCCTCTTCAACGCAGATAATAATCGCTAGACAGAAGCAACTGATGTTGGAATGGTTAACGGGACAGATCATTTTGTGACTTCTGCCGATAAAGTTGTCAGATATTTGAGCAATTCTGGAATATTACTTCTTAAAGACTTCCGACTAAAATATAACGGATACTTCGGTTTTTGGAAGAAATTAATCAATATACCGTCTGTATGATTTCAATAATGATTCATAAGTAGTAGCTAAAGATTTTCTCAAATTGTGCTTAAAGTTTCATTCACAATTCCACTCGGTTACATTTTATTAAGCAATTTTTGCTTTAGGTGAAAAAAGGTCTGCAGTGGCCGCGCTGTCTGAGGCATGAGCCTTGTGCCGCTTGGTCGCTGGGACCGTGGGTTCGAATCCCACTGTTCGTGTTCGTGTCCGCGTTTTCCTTTGTTGTGCTGTCCTGTGTACAGGTAAAGGCCTTGGGACGGGCCGATCCCTCGTCCAAGGAGTACTATCTAATGTCCATAGATCAAGCCAACGGAAAGTTGGGACCCGTAAAAGGATACCGGAAAATGTGTGTAAAAAACATTGTTAAACCGGAAGTAGAAGAAGTGAAGAAAAATATTACGATTAGTGAGGTTACCGTGTGGTGGACTTGCTGTATCTGGCGAATGGTGTATTTACAGAAATATGTCCTGTCATAATACTGAATGTGTTCTAACAGCGTATCAATTGTTGCAGATGGCGAGGCAGTATCTACAAGCTGGTGTGGCCAGACCTTGCCATGTTTCTGCTCCTTTACTACACCTTTAACTTCGTCTACAGGTTCTTCCTGGATTCAGACCAAAAGAAGTGAGTTTTTAGACTTGGTGCTTCTTGGTGGACGTATTTCTTTTGGTGATGGACGCTAGGGATGGCGCTATGCAAAGTTTGGTGTTCAAAATAACAGAAACTGAGTTACTGCTCTGTCAAAGAGCAAAGGAGCACAAGTCTCAAACAACTTTTTGAATACTCGTGTTAGATAATATATTCGAGTCACTGGTTCGCAACAGGAGTGTCGTAAAAACCTTCCAAGGATGCCACAGAAATTTAAACATCCTAATTTGTTCCACTTTTATCGCTGTTAAAATGTGTTTTTAATTTTCTCGTCTCCCTCCACATTATTTATTTTACTATTGTGCTGCATCTCTAGGTAAGTTCCTAGGCGTCTAATAACAGATACTAATAAGTAAGACTTGTGGTTCTCACAGCGATGAGTATGAAGATATCCGTCTTCTGGGTTGTTGCGCTGTGTAGTCTGGTTGATGTTAACCAGCGTTTCAGAGGTCATACTGCCTCCGTCATCAGGGCGATGAACATGCCAATAGGGTGTGAGGTGCTAGGTTTACAGGCCGGAAAGTGAAAGGTGTAGCCTGCCCCGAGCTAATGGGAGCAGGCATGGGAGTGGACCAATGGTAGCACGTGGGCGAGAGTGGGAGAGGGAGAGACGGATACAGCAACCGTCAGATTCAGAAAGCTCTCAATCCGCCTGCGAGGCTGCCACCGCCTACTGAAAAACCAGCCTCGATTGCCTTCCTGCCTTACGTCGGGACGACCTTCAACCGCATAAGCAGGTTGCTGGCCAGGCACGACATCAAGTCTGTTGGTCTTCCGCCAAAGAAAATTTCCAGTTTTCTCCGGCCGGTAAAGGACGACCTAGGACTGAAGACGCCTGGCGTATACAGTGATCCCTGCGAGTGCGGTAAAGTCTACATTGGCCAGACAGGCCGTTCCGTTGAGGCCAGGATCAAGGAGCACGAACGCCACATCCGGCTCGGGCAGCCCGAGAAATCTGCGGTTGCTGAACAGCGCTTCAACATGGAACACCGTATAGAGCTCGAGGACACTTCTATTCTCTCCTCAAAAACCGGCTACATGGATCGGATAATCAGGGAAGCCATCGAGATCGAACCACATCCCGATAACTTTAACAGGGAAGATGGACTTCACCTGAGCCGGTAATGAAAGCCTCTTATTCACACACTTCGAGGACTCCGAGAGCGAGCAAGAGTGCGCCGCCAGAACCAACCAGACCACTAACATGGCCCTTTTCAGGGCCCTGATCCATACAACCAAACTCAACCTTTCTATCTCTACTTTCTCTCCCACTCTAGCCCACGTGCTACCATTGGTCCACTCCCTTGCCTGCTCCCATTGGCTCGGGGCAGGTTACACCTTTCACTTTCCGGCCTATAAACCTAGCACCTCACATCCTATTGGCATCTCTCTCCCCTGTGCTCTTCAGCCTGTATGTCAACGACATACCCACTCCGTCTCGCCACGTCGAGTTGGCACAGTACGCGGACGACACGGCTCTAGTAGCCACGTCCCGTAGCCCAACGCTTCTCGTCAGGCATCTGGAGACCTACCTCAGTAGACTTGAGCTCTGGCTCAGGGCCTGGAGGATTGCTATCAACGTCTCGAAGAGCACCGCGGTTCTCTTCGTTTCGGCGAGAAGACGCATCCAACAGCCCAGAGCGGTGCAGTTTCTCGGACAGCCGATCGAATGGGTCAAAACAGCTCGGTATCTGGGGGTCACCCTTGACGCCGGGCTTACCTGGTCGGCGCACGTCAACCAGGTGGGAAAGAAGGCTGCGCAACGATTAGGTGTGCTAGGCCCGCTCATCAATACGAGAAGTGGCCTGTCCATCAGGAACGATGTGCTGCTCTATAAGCAGCTCATCCGTCCCATGATGGATTACGCATGCCCGATCTGGAGGTCAGCTGCCCGCACCCACGTCCGGAAGCTGCAAGTTCTGCAATCCAAGTGTCTTCACATTGTTACTAACGCGCCCTGGTACGTTAGTAACAGGCAAATACATGAGGATCTGGGGGTCCCTTTCTTTGCCGACCACACCAGAGCACTGACTGAGAGATTTGACTCGAGGTTAGCTGGTGTGGGGAACCCCTTAGTCCGGCAACTCGGGAGGCACTCGTGCCGAACGAGGGCTGCCAGAGGTCGCCCAAGGGCAACCGAGGGCGATCGATGTTCAGCAGGCCAGCCGAGGCCGTCCCCAACAGACGGCCAAGTCGGCACAAGGAGTGGTTAGGCCACTCGGCTACCCTGACTGGGGTTTTCCGTGCTTTTCCTCAGTTGTAAGGCGAATGCCAGGGTATAACTTAATAGGGGCACGGCCCGCCACCCTCCCCCCCGATCATGGAGGCCATCAGCTGAAGTGATCTACACCCCATGCCGCAGAGGCCTTCAGCCGAACGGCCCCTCCCTCTCTGGGTTCAAACCCCAGAGATCCAACCAACCAAATTCCTTTGGACAACTTGCCTGACGGGATAACCTCCCATCAGCAGCAACAGATCCCAGTTTGAATGGTCGAGGCTCCAGCCACGGCGTAACCCAGTTAGCGTCAGCAAAATTTCCGTTTTTTACATTAAGACCGTTTACCATTTCCAGCAATGCGCCTTGAGCGCAGGAATGGTGTCACCTAGGTAGGGACGAGGCTTGCGCTTGCGCAGACCTCCGCCCTCAGTTAGCTTTTTGGTTGGTTGGCCTATTGGCATCGACCCAGACACAGCACGTCGTTGCAGCTGGCTCGCCTCGTCGAAAGGGTCAACAGAAACCTTGATGAGAAGCGGCTAACCGGCGCGGTTTTCCTGGACGTGGCCAAAGCCTTCGACACAGTCTGGGTCCAAGGCCTCCTATACAAACTGACCGTCCTCAACTTCCCGTCCTACTTGGTGAAAATCATCTCTTCCTACCTCGCTGACCGGACATTCCAGACGTCCTTCCAGTCGGCCACGTCCACACATCGTGCCATGCGGGCTGGAGTTGTGCAGGGCGGACTTCTCTCCCCTGTGCTCTTCAGTCTGTATGTCAACGACATACTCACACCGTCCCGCCACGTCGAGTTAGCACAGTACGCGGACGACACGGCTCTAGTAGCCACGTCCCGTAGCCCAACGCTTCTCGTCAGGTATCTGGAGACCTACCTCAGTAGACTTGAGCTCTGGCTCAGGGCCTAGAGGATTGCTATCAACGTCTCGAAGAGCACCGCGGTTCTCTTTGTTTCGGCGAGAAGACGCATCCAACAGCCCAGAGCAGTGCAGTTTCTCGGACAGCCGATCCAATGGGTCAAAACAGCGCGGTATCTGGGGGTCACCCTTGACGCCGGGCTTACCTGGTCGGCGCACGTCAACCAGGTGGGAAAGAAGGCTGCGCAACGATTAGGTGTGCTAGGCCCGCTCATCAATAGGAGAAGTGGCCTGTCCATCAGGAACGATGTGCTGCTCTATAAGCAGCTCATCCGTCCCATGATGGATTACGCATGCCCGATCTGGAGGTCAGCTGCCCGCACCCACGTCCGGAAGCTGCAAGTTCTGCAATCCAAGTGTCTTCGCATTGTTACTAACGCGCCCTGGTACGTTAGTAACAAGCAAATACATGATGATCTGGGGGTCCCTTTCTTTGCCGACCACATCAGAGCACTGACTGAGAGATTTGACTCGAAGTTAGCTGGTGTGGGGAACCCCTTAGTCCGGCAACTCGGGAGGCACTCGTGCCGAACGAGGGCTGTCAGAGGTCACCCAAGGGCAACCGAGGGCGATCGATCTTCAGCAGGCCAGCCGAGGCCGTCCCCAAAAGACGGCCAAGTCGGCACAACGAGTGGTTAGACTACTCGGCTACCCTGACTGAGGTTTTCCGTGCTTTTCCTCAGTTGTAAGGCGAATGCCAGGGTATAACTTAATAGGGGCACGGCCCGCCACTCTCCCCCCCCCCCGATCATGGAGGCCATCAGCTGAAGTGATCTTCCCCCCATGCCGCAGAGGCCTTCAGCCGAAACGGCCCCTCCCTTTCTGGGTTCAAACCCCAGAGATCCAACCAACCAGATTCCTTTGGACAACTTGCCTGACGGGATAACCTCCCATCAGCAGCAATAGATCCCAGTTTGAATGGTCGAGGCTCCCGCCACGACGAAACCCCGTTAGCGTTAGCAAAATTTCCGTTTATATTAAGATCGTTTACCATTTCCAGCAATGCGCCTTGTGCACAGGAATGGTTTCACCTAGGTAGGGACGATGCTTGCGCTTGCGCAGGCCTCCGCCCTCAGTTAGCTTTTTGGTTGGTTGGTTGGTTGGTTGTCTATTGGCATATTCATCGCCCTGATGACGGAGGCAGTATGACCTCTGAAACGTTGGTTAACATCAACCAGACTACACAGCGCAACAACCCAGAAGACGGATATCTTCAGATACTAATAACTTTGTATTGTCAGTCTATGCTGCAAAATCCAACTGACAGCTCGCCAGCTTATCTTCAGCACAGAAAAATAGTTTCCTGATAACTAATAATCACAGGCAATGATAGGCAATATGATAGGGTGAGACAGAAGATGAAAAGGAAAGTTTAAAAATACTCATTTAAATACTACAGAATTCTTCAGAATAAAATAACTTAATAAACAATTAACCGCCACGGTGGTCTATCGGTTAGAACGCTGGCCTTGTAATCCTGGGGTCTCGGGTTCGATTCCCGGCGGTGCCCGAATTTATAACTTGTGTTGGGCAAGGCCGTGGTTTAGGTAACACGGAGTTTTCCTCCGGGGGCTTCCCGGTTTCTCCGTGGCATCCCAACAATTACTCCATTCACACACAGAAGAAGGCAATGGCAAACCACTTCTGGATCATCTGCCAAGAACGTATGTGAACAGGTCCCAGTCTGAGAAAAGGATGGAAGGATCCTGTTCATATGGACCTGTCGTCAGACAGGACACTAATAATAATAATAATAATAAACAATTAGAATTGTGTTGTAAACTGTGTGTTGTGTTTCAACGAACACATAGAGAAATTAACAAGTTCACAAAAGTATGCATAGCAAAGCGATTCTGACTTGGTCAGCGTATTTTGATCTTTGACCTTCAAAATTAATGTCAGAATTCTCTGACGTTTGTGTACTTTGTGTCGGCGCGGTTTATG